>NW_003803602.1:871404-1109905 GCF_000255335.2 Galendromus occidentalis
CGGGGAAACGGGAAAGCAGGGCAACGGGAAAGCAGGGAAACCCGAAGCCAGCGCAGTCGGAGCCAGCGCACTTGGAGCCAGCGCACTTGGAGCCAGCGCACTCGGAGCCAGCGCACTCGGAGCCAGCGCACTCGGAGCTAGCGCATGTGTAGTGAGTCTAGCGATACCGAGTCGCCGCGAAGCGGCGACCGGGAGCGCTAGTATTTAAATATATATACAGTTGTAGATAAGGTCTCCGGAAAATAAAGACGCGGGAGCGAATGTCGGACTGAATAAAATACGCTGGCCTTTTCTTGGAGAGCCGCTGAGAGTGCACAGAGGTTTCTAGATGTGTCAGCTTGCGATGAAATTATTGAGTCATGAATTCCATTTTCAACTCTCAAATCATTCGCTGCACAGAAAGGAGCTGCGTAATCATAGTCACCTGTCAGGTTTGTCCGGAAGCCCTCGGCCCAACTGACAAGGGAAGTTTCCGACATGATGAGCGAATCGGACTTAGAAACTTCGCTGAAAAGTGGGTCCAATTGAGACCCCGAGAACCTGAGATCATGACTTATCACTAGGGCTGTGCAAAATATGCACCAAAAAATCGAAAATATGCATGCAGTATGCACGAAAAATTGGGCCGAATATGCATGAAAATATGCACGATTTTTTTCATTAGATTCCCTTGTTACACGGAACCACGATGTATTTCTTTAGACTATCGAAAAGGAATGAGTGCCTGTTGTCTCGCAGTCTCGCTCTATTCTGCGAGAAAGAACGATAACTTCACTGGATACTAGAGGTAGATCAGGGGCATCTTCGCTCGCCCGGCCTCGGAGGGGATCGCGAAAACGACACAACTCAGCAAAACCGGTGTTCTTGCCGAATACTTCCTCCAATTTACGGTAAACGGGCTGGAGTTCCTGCGGCAGTGTCTGGAGACTCTCTCGAACATTTTCGATCACTCTCGTAGCTTCCTCTACGGGCAGTCCGTGCGCTTCAAGGGCTGTGATGGCGTCCGGAATCCCGGAGAAATGCGATGCGATTGCAGCGAGTCCAGTCTGCACAGAGGCGTCGACGAATAGACGCTGAGCTTCTCCGATAGCGGCAGCATCCTCTTCATGGAGCTCGTCACAAACGAAGCTCTTCAGACGCTGGAAATTCTCTGCGTAGTATTCAACCGCTCTCAGCCAGGTTCCCCAGCGAGTCACAATTGGTTTCAGTGGGAGAGGCAGGTCAACTCCAGCTTTGAAGAGGGAGATGCGGGAGGGACTCTCCAAAAGTACCATCTTTATGCTCGCCATCAATCGATCTACTTTCGGGAAAAGCGAGCGGACCTGTTCGGACACTCTATGCAGGTTGTGTGCCACGCAGGTAGCATGTATCAACCGAGGGAATCGCACTTTCAAGCCGGCTGCAGCTTAAGTCATGTGTCATGTACCGACAGCGTCGGTCACGAACACCAGTACATCCTCGTAGAGAACGCCGTCTGTCCACAGTAGTTCCGGGGATTTCCCGAACAATTGCGAAATCTCCGCGGCATTGATTTTCTCCAAGGCCTCGCACACGAGAAGATAACTTCGACCGAAGCTCATCTTGTCTAGTTTACCCACAAACAACGTTGGCTACGCTACGGCCAGCTTCATCCGAAGCTTCGTCAATAGAACGTAGAGAAGAATCCAAATCTTCGACGATCCAATAGATTCGCGGATTTTTCGGACAACGCCCTCATACACCACTGGCATGTACGATCGCTGTAGCGTAGAGCGGTCCCGCACTCTCAATCCGGTATACATACTTCTCGAGAAAGTTTTTCAACACAGGATGAGAAACTTCATGTCGTGGAATGTCCGCAGCCATGAATGCAGAGCAAAGATCCACGTTGAATTGATTCCTCGGACCTCCGCTCATCATCTCAGTCAGGAGCTGCTGCTGCGTTTCGATCATGGGAACCGCTCCAGCCTGACGACTCAGGGCGTCCCGGTGCTTCTTTGTCTTGATATGCGGTTCAATCGTAAACGGCGCATCTGGGAATGATTTTGAACACAGCTTGCAGAACATGAGGTCGTTATCGGCTGTGAACGCAGGTGCTCCGAAGATACGGATGAGGTCGGTATAGGAGGGCTTCACTTTCGGCATCTTGATGTATGAAGAGGTTGAGCAGACAAAACATTAAGGTACACTGTGAGTTGGTTTCCTATCCGCGTTGCCAGATCTCAGGGATTCCGACTCTGACACTCAATTGGATCATGATTGCTGCGGACTTCGGCGATTTCCGGTTCATGAGAAGACAATCTGCCGACGATAAGTCACAACGTGCACAAATGATTTCTCTGGAATGTTTTGCGACAGTCGACATCACAAGTGAGAGGTTGCACGGCTGCGTCGACGTTAGCACGTCGCACACCAAACCCGGCAGCCGGAGCGGAGGGAGGCCGGCCCGTGATGAGTCCGAAGATCATCAGAAAGTACTGCATTTGCGGTGTTTTCGACAGATTTCCCCTCGGCTCGTGATAAGGAGTCGATTTATCCTCAATTCGAGATAGAAAACTAACTTATGGGGACTCATATGAAGGAATTATAAGAACATGCATGAAAATTCGGAAATCGACGAAATATGCAGTATGCATAAAAATATGCGGTATGCACAGCGCACAGCCCTTCTTATTACTTCCCCATGAAGTACTTCTCCATTACCTCTGGGCGAATACTGGAACAGTAATTTCTCCATAGAGTGCGTGTAGACGTTCTCGCACGCGTTCTTCCGAATTCCCAGTGATTCAAGACGCTTCGAATCCGCGGATGAACTCGCGTTGGCTCTATTTTTCTCGTATTCCTTATTTCGTGAGTCATGTGCGCGATAGATTATGAACTACATGGAGACTTTGGATACACGGGAATCTTCGATACACTGGTAGCTTGCAAGAACGCGTGCCAGAACGTTCAAATGAGCTCTATGGGGGAATGCTTGCAATTTCAGTATTCGCTGAGAGGTGCTCACGAAAGAACTCGACCATGTAATCATTAGACACTAATATTTCAGCTGAGTTCCAAGTTCAAACGCGCTTATTATGGCTGGAGCCCCTCTTGTGAGAAGATTCCGGAACATGAGCGTCAGTGAGCCTGTTGCCTGTTGCCTTTTGCGAAAAATCAGGCGGTGAATTTTTTGACATGGCACCCTAATCACCCGTTTTTGGCGTAGAACTACGCTACAGCCCCCGGTAACGGGCACCAACTTCAATGAGGAGTATTGGGGGGCCAAAGCTCGAAAAAATCAATCTCGGAGATAGAATGCGGATGTGATGGGGTCGTCCGCCGGAGGCTTACGCACTTTTCCTATGCGAGTCGCCTCTGTAACAAAGTTGTCGAGCTTATTTCTCTGAAACAATATGACAATCAAAATGGTGATGGCTGAATATGTCCGGCTGAGAATGAGGCACCGTTCATGCTACTCAATTTCCCCTTTATCTTGATTATTTCATAAAATACAGGCCAAGAAGTAGGCTCGTTCTCGCAGAACGTCGGAACGAAGACTCGGAGGCTGAAAAACTGAGGGCGAGAAACCCTCAGCATACCTTGATTCGTATATATATTTGGCGGAGAATCTCTCCTCCGCTAGAGATGGATCTATATCTTCAGGATCGTCGCCTCAGTTTTCGCTGAATTAATCGTTGAAACTTTCCTCAATTCTTCATCCACCCTGCGACGATGTTGAAGACAACTAACACCTCCGGTTGAGGTTGTATAATGACAGCGGAAAACGATGTGCGCGCGTTCTTCATTTCATATCTCCTCTCATGAGAATGGACTCTCGTCGTTCATTCTAGCCTTGGCCACTACATTCATGCGTTTCCTTTCCTCATTGGTCGATGGCAATGGTCGTGGAAGGAAACCGGCGGAGAACCATCTTAATAGCAAGCTAAGGATGCTGGACTCCGTGAAGAAAAAAGAACGAGTTGCGCCTAATACATCGTCAGCCATAATCCCGACATAAGAAAACGAACAGTGTTCAGACAAGCGATACGAAGCAGCCGTACGGCTCAGCGGACGATTGGGAGGGAATGGTTCTCCCAACGATAAACTTTTTAGACGGTGCTGTCGCCCTGCCGTAGCATTGTGTATGAATGAACGTGTGTCTATCGCGTTGGGACAAATCATTGCAGAATGAAGAGCTCTCTCTTTGGAAAACCGCCGCCCAGTGATGGTCTCGAAAAGGAAGATAAGGGAAGCCATCCTTACAATGCCGAATCATGATCATTCTAAGGTTTCGAGATTCCATTAAGAACCTCATTTTATTAGTCTTCAACTAATTCATCCCCATCATCGTCTGGATGCGGATGCGCGGCCTCGCGATACTCGAAAAATCCTCCATCGGACGTGCAATGATTGTTCCTTGAGATCGGCAATATGAGACCTCTTCGAGAGAGCAGATCATGTACCAGCGTTTCTCCTAAGCGGACATGGTCATGGAATCTAATGTACCTTTCATACGCATAGTCGCGATGTTCTTCAATCCTTATATCCTCCACGAGGAAGTGTGGCACCCGGTCACGTACCGGTTGCCGTCCGAATTGCGGGTTGCCAAGCGGAAAACGACGCCGGACTCGGTGCAGATATCGGACCGTCCATTGAAGTTTGTCGGTTGAGTAATAAGTAGATTTTGATGTCATTCGTCAACATTTCTGAGTTTAGAAAACTTGCCGAAGTCTTCGAAGGTTGCTACCGACCGAATCCCGTTCCCGCAGTTGAGATCCTTGATCTCGTTTACCTTAAACTAAAAAAACGTCTCTTGAACAACGGCCAGAGGAAATCTCGTGAACTCACGGAGCCACGTGTTCCGTGTTCACGTAGTTCTACGCCCATAAACCGCCTGAGTCCCTGACTCGGGCACCCCGGGGATTTTTTTTCTCATGTTGTCGGGCATAAGCGATCCAGCGCGCATTGTATTCGCCAGAGAAGCACAACCCCGATTCCCAACTCCCAGAACATGGGCGACGCGCTAGTGATCGACTGAAGCTGCTAAGCCAAAACGAGATACATGCGTAAGCAGGATCGTCTCATTGCCGCGGGCGGACGTGGTCCCAATCCGGCTTCATATCGATCCGATTCCAATACTCTCTGTGAGGACTGTCGAGTCCTCCTGTATTTCGACTCTGTAATATAGAGTAGACTCTGCATTATCTCTGTATCTTTTGGTGCAGTATTCATTCATCTCCTAGGACGGTCACGACACTCTCGATCGCGTATCGTTTATTCTTTTCGAAGCAGAATGCTCGCTGAGGCCCGGTATGAGCGGACCCGTCCGCTTTCGGATTTGTGTAGGTAAATATTTTCCGGTCGAAGATTGCAATGTTCCATCTCCACAGAAAGCAGTATTGGGCGCAGCCCTCCGAGCGATTTCGTCGATGTCGGTCTCGGATTCGTCAAAAATGTATTTGTGTTGTATAGAAAGAGGCCACGGGAGAGTGCAGATCGCCTTGCTTGGGGGAATGTTCGAGATTCTTCATTCGAAGAATAAAGTTTGTTGTTTTTGGCCTTAGGGATGACTACGAAGCGTACGCCTTAGCGAGTGGCTCACGAATGACCGTTTATTTCGAGCGGCTTGAATATTAATGCTACCTTTCCGTTGTAATCATTGAACGATCACTCAACGATCCTCAGCCGCGTCCTGGGCTTTCCGCACACAATCCTCAAGCTCATCCAGCGGAACTCGGAGGCCAAAGACCGACTCCAATTCGTCGACGATCTCTTGGGAGGCGCGATAGAGCTCTGCTTTCTGCGTGCGCCTCTCTGGAAAGCAATGCAAGAGATCATCGTTGGAGATCCCAATCCGCTTCGCTCGATGCTCTCTGCTCAGAGAGCGTGGCGGTTTGTCCGATCACCCGCTTGTCGGGATCGCTCCTGCGGGCCGCTCATCACCGGAGTCGATTGATTATTCGAATTCAGACCCGGAGAATTGAAAGGACTGAGCGGTCCACACGCGTTCAAAATTGGCGGAGTCTGCTTCGATTCCATAAAAGCCTCGGGAAAGACGTGTTGTTCTTTTCGACAACGCACTCATCAGTCTGAATCGATTGGAGTGACCGCTCGCTGTCGACGTTGATGGAAAAACTCTCACCGCCATTTCTGCAATCGTATACGACAATGTAATCTGGTTCAGATGTGCTGTTAGCGGCCGCGGTGTAGATGTAATTCCCATTGAACACTGGAAGAAAAATCTAGAATCAAAGAAACCATCAAGGGTTCGGGCGCCTAATGGATGAGAGATTTCCGCTTCGACCTTAGAGAGAAGATTGTCCTTCAGAATTATCGAGAATCCAACTCACTCCCTCCTGGTGAGTTTTCCAATCGGTAGCAGCTCGGGTCTGACGGACACTGATGGATGAGCCTCAGATCGAATTCACCAATCCCTTCGATCTTGCCAATAATCTCATCGGGTAGAACAGTGGCGACGGCAATCGTATACTGGACTTCTTCTGCAAAGGCGATGAAGCAAGTCGTGCGGTTCCCTTTCTGAAAAAAAAGAAAAAAGCGTTGCTGAATTGCGAAATTTCGCTCTGCAAGATCAGCTCTTCTGACGGAGGAATGCGAGGAACCCTCTGATTTGGAATCTGTCCATTCCGCCTGACGAATTTTTCAATCGTTCTTAGGATCGATTCCACCATTCGGATGAGGTCTGGTCGTGAGGATCGTTGGTCCATGGTCGCGCAGAGTCTCGATCCGTAGTTCTCTACTTGATTTGACGAAATCGAGGACGGAATTAGGATCGCCGTGACTGTAGATTGAAGGAGATGGATCAATCGGAGTGCACTCCAATCAGGGACGAGAAAGTATCGACACTTACGACCGGCGGACTTTCGACTCACCGACGGCGAAAGAAGCGAATGACTTCATGCTCGTACTATCCGCTGTTCAGCCTCGAGAAGAGATTCTGCTGCGGATAAAGAATGTAGGGACGATCTAGTCACGGAATGAATTATTGTGAACAGCTCGGCTGCTGGAATACTCGCTTTACGGGAGACTTACCGACCAATTCGAAAGTTCCCTTAAGAATGAGTTCAGAAACCCGCGGCCTTACTTTTTACTAGCTGACGTTCCAGCTGGCATCGATGTTGAGACGATTTAGTCGGTAATTTGGGCGTGGCGACATCCTCGGACCTGCATGTTCGATCAATGTATTTCTCGTGGGGTTCCGATATGGTATGCCGCAGAACGTCGACGGAGGAGGTGATTCGCATCAGCGAATCGAGGGCGAGAGGAGACGAGTTCGGCTGTGATGATTGACAACGTGTGTAGAAAGCGATAGCTGATCGATATTTCATCGGTTTCAACTTCCAACACCGTGATTCTACACTCCCTCCATCCATAGGTCTCAATCACACGAGATTGTATCATAGATTGTCATCAGCTCTGGACGGGCGTGTGCGCGATCGCGGGTCTGCACATTCTCTGCGCGCTCATTCTCATGATGAGGACTCCCAGGTATTCCTCATTCTTTGTCAGTGTGAGGTCGTGAGCGGTGAGGCGACTCGGGGGCAATTTGTCCCAGATACTATTGGTGGAACATCATCTTCTGGATGAAGCCTAATCAGCGCGTATTTGATCCTCTTCTACAATTTCGATGTACTGTTCGAACATTGTTGAGCCGAACCATCATTCATGTTCTTCTGTCGGTACGTGGTTGGCTCGACTCACAAGGGCGTCATCGTCGCTCGACTCCCGCTCTAGCGCAGTCGGATACAATCGGAACAGCTGGTCAACAAGGATCGAACAGTTGTACTCTGCAAGTTCGCAATGATATCTAGATGGATTCCGAAATGATAATCCGTACCGTTCAGCCTTCTCCGCTCGGCCTCCAATATATACACAGTAGAATCTACGGCAGTTTTCGGGGGACCGTCCTGACAGTGCAAGTTACATCCAAGGTCCGTTTTTTCCGAACATGGGCTCGAAGCAAGAATGGAACGCGAGAATTGTCGGAGACGTCGCAGCAGCCTCTGTTTCGCCAAACGACGCAACGCGCATACGGGCAAGGAATCTTTCGAAGCTTCCGACAGATTATTGCCTGCGACTCCCCGACGCGCCACAAACGGTCCATCATAACCGATACGATCAGTATGGGAGGACACGGTACCGGGGCTTGGGGCCGAGACCTCAATCTCTTATATCAGAGAGTCTATCGACGGCTGTTCTAAACTTCCCGCAAGAGCTTCGAGCGTGATATTATGCATCTGCGGGACCAGGTCAGCTTCACATATCGGAGGGTGGCGAGGGGAACCAGCGAGACGATGAGTCTGTCCTCATACCTTGAGGATTCGCATTCGAGAGCCTTCTCATGATTGACGATGCAGCGCGATAAATACGTCGTTTGCAAAAGTGCACAAGTTAAATCCCTGATGTGCCCGTAAAGGTGCTCTGGAAGATACTGGTTTGCGCTGCTGATTATGACGGAAATGGCCTCATCATGGGAGATCATTATGTCTGCTCCTTGACTGAGTTCCCCGGTTAGAATCGTTCAGTAGCAGACAATTATGAGCCCCTCGTCAGAACCTGAACGAGCGAACTGATTCAAGAAACCAGCTGAGGCCAAGTCGAGGAGACGGTGCTCGTTCAGCAGCCTACATCCGGGGCTCGAAGGTTCGGATCGTCGAGAGCAACGCGTACTCCCAGCATAGACACGGACAGAACAACTCGGACCGAGTGAGCGGGGCGAAATGCGGTCACGTCAATCTACGGAGGAATAGAGTTCCCGAGTGGGTCGTCCGGGTTATATGAGATTTACTGCTGGATCCGCTGACCTCGTTGGATTTCTTCATTTTCGAGACACCGGTACTACCCTGTCAGATATATTTACATAGATGCTCGTGCCACAGGTTCCCATTTTCATCCTCAAGTCTTCCTGTTCGAAAATTCACGCGAGAGAATCGCGCTACGCGAAGCTTGGCGTCTGCCCGGAACGTTAGGCCGCCACGCTGCCACATGAGCGGAAACTTCTACCGAAACACATGCCCTCCAAACTGCAAAGACAAATTATGTGGCCTTGGTTAAAGAGCGTCACACAGATGTCAGCGTTCCACAATGGAGATGATCCGTGTTCCACCCTTAATTTCGACTCAGGTACTAGGCTTACAACTGGAAGAGCTGTTATTTTACCACGCAGATGGAACCCTTCTTAGGAAGGGCATCATGGGTTCAGTGAGACGATCCAAGAATCGAATCTCAACTCCTCCGAGGAGGATGATGATGGCATTCAAATCGGCGGAGCATCGTCATCTCGGGGAATGTCTCGCCTGAGCAGCAGAAACCCCCATCTTTTTCCAAGATTCGGTCAAAAACGTATGTACACAAGAAAGGTGAAAATCGACGGAGAGATAGCATTCGTTTCTGATCTCGGAGATTCCCGATCCACGGCCGTCCATTCTTGTTGAACTCGACGTTCCCCGCTTGGAGAGAAATTACTCCGGCGAGCCTGAAGTGCATCCGCATTGCTTACCGATCCTCGAAGATCCAGTCGCGTGCGCTGTGTACAGAAGCAGTGGACTTATTCGGATTGGGCTATTTGGCTGAACGTCTTCGTCTGGTTAGAACGTCGACTAAGTCTTTCGACGTCTCATGAAATTCGCTGTACAGAAGAAATTCCGCGGATGCTCGGGCTCACAATAACTTCGTGATAGTGAACTCCTTCATGATGGTGCTACGAGCTACGATTTGAATGGACTAGCTCGAATCTTTGCCTGTGTCCAAGGCCGTGTTGGTCTCGTCGACCACAGTAGATTTCGCTCATAGGAGGATCTCCCCGCCGGTCCCGCAAGGTCCACCGAAAGGAGACCCCACCACACAGGACCTGCGGCATGCGAAAATGCCTCAAGTTCTGTCGTATTTTTCACTCCGGACAATGCCTGTCTGAAGAGATGTTCTGACAAGCCTCCTGGACGAGAAATACATTAGCAAAGCATCCTGTGACATTCCGTCGTCGGAGCTTCTCCCTCCCATTTCACATTGCTTGCTGATCCTCTAAGTCAGAGTACTTATCTAATTTTCGCAGCTGGAAGGGAACAACAGAATCGCTCAAAACAATCTCTCATATCAGACGTCGTAGAGTAAAAGTACTGGACTCTCACCGGCTAGAAGTGCCTAGTGCCTAGTCGATGTTCTACACTCTTACACACTACAACACCCTTGCAGATTCAAAACTCAAGAATCCGTTCAGTCAAGTCTCTCAAAGATGCACAGATCCCGGGATTCCTCAATCGAGCTGGGACCCTGTCTATTCTTGTCTCTGGATGAAGCCCCTGCGCTTCCTCGGGAAACCTCACTCCGGATCATCTGGCCCCGTCCATATTTTCTATATTCGCGATTATGTGTAGAGTGGGATCAACAAGTCAATTAGGCGTTAAGTTCCGCGTCGAGCACGATGATAATTTCTTGGTACACGCCACGGGCGTCTCTCGGATGGAGGAGATGAAAATTCATCGCGTTCAATCAATCGGCCTCCGCAGACACGAGACTCCTCGTCATTAACCGGAATCTGATTGGACGCTGTGTGGACTCGATGAGAATGACGAATCGATCATTGGCTGGCGCATTCATCCGAAAGCTGCGCCCGACTTGAGCCGTCGAAATAAATCACTCCGGCGATCAATAATTGATTCACGAAATCGAAACAACCATACCTACTCCGCGAGAGGAGAGGATCCGATGATAATCGCCTTCAGTTGAACTAGCACCAAGAAGTAATTCAAGCCAAACTCCGCCAGCTAGAAAGAAGAGAGTTGTCAGTGTTCATAACTTTCCAGCACGCATCTGGTACCGGAGAGAAGCCTTTTCTGACTATGAGTGCCGCGAATTTCCCCGTGGAATGGACATGCCCTTATATTCCCCGATCTCCCGGAGCGTGTCCGGTCGTTCAGGAGGGCACGCTCATCACAGCAGTGGTTACCCAAACAGCAGCGGGTCCATCGACGATTTTCCTTGGTCCCACGCTCAGATTTGTGAAGGGTTCCGAGGGTTCCACTCCGGTTTCGAATATCATGATTCGAGACTTGACTCTCCGTTTCCTTCGTCACATTTTTTTCTTCAGGTGGGCTCCCGTCATCGGATTGATCTCCTTCTAGCGGAGAATCGTTCTGAAGTGCTGAGCACACTACATCAATGTAAAGGAGCTGCGGGGGTTGCTCAAGGGGTTCCACGTATGGAGGTGGAACTAGGAAAGGTCCCACGAGACAAAGTTTTGAAAACTGCATTGGAGACTATCCGCCATTTTTTTCAACCTCTAAGGAAAGTTCAGTGGGGCTGGTATCATACGTTAGCCTCACTCATGGTGTGGATGCCTGAGTTTCACGAGCTTTTCAATCACAGAAGCTTCGAGAGAAAATTGACTCTTCAGTGTCTCAGATTCATGAACTCTCTCTCAGAGGATGTTGATTCGCCAGACAGAGTCCGCTCGCAGGACTAGTGACAGAACGATATTCTCACCGGCAGCGCTATGCTCAGATCGAATCGGAAGACCCTCAGGAGTCGCACTGGATGCCGGATGCGGTCGAGCGACTTCTCGAGATCTTCGATGACCCATTCCGGTTGGTCGTCCCAGAGCTCACTCCTCAGAGAGCGCCGCAAGCGCGTCAGCTGCAAATTGTGATGATTTCTTCTTATCCAAAATTTCAGAAAAACACAGGTCCCTTCATCTCACAATCAGCATAAGGACTCGAACCTTAGCTGTCACAGCATTCGACAAAGCAAGCGCCATGATGAATGCGATGAAAAAAATCGTGCGAGTCCCATGTCGAAACAGCATTACATCGTATCGACGCGGCGCTAACATGTCGAAGAACGATATCATCGTCATGAGCATATTAGAGGCTAGCGAGAGGGAGGCCAGCGGGGAGACTGACTTCGACGATAAGGTGAGCACTTCGTTCAGGGCTTCGGTTCCTCCCTTGAACGATAGAATTTTGAACTTGTTAATGATTGCCCTCGACGTGGGCTGCGGCTTAGAAGAGTGGATCCGAGGTCACGCCTCGGGAAGGAATAACTTGCGCTCACCTCTAAGCAATTCTTCCCCGTATGACGAAGCCTCTCGCTATTCAACTTACACGGTATCGTCTGCAGTATATCTATGACAGCTCCATAGAGAACTATAATCATGCAATAATTAAGCACGAACATAAGAGACAGGGTACACCGGGCGTAGAAAGTCAACAGGGAGAGCGCGGAAATCAGAGACGGCTGAGAACACTCGGCAGCGATCCAGGCTCTGACTCCTATCACCATAGACGCAGAACAGATAATAATAAGAGTTGCTATCACAAATGAGAACGGGATCGCTGAGAACTTCCGCCGAGGACGACCGGAACTGCAATGAAGAAAAAACGACTCGGATTCGGTGCGAATCAATCTCTGAGCTCCGAGGTCTCGACCCGCTTGGCTCGAGACCGTGGTCATTTCGACATACCGAATCCAGAGATTGTTGAGGAGATTGAATGTAGCTGCTATTTTCGCCCGATGTTGAGTGGCACATATGAGGAAAGCCGCGTTGCTGATACCGAGTGCGGCGTACAGGAAGTTCACGAAAGCTCGAACTTCCGCATCGATAGAGCTCCCTGACTCAAAAAAGAAGGAAGCCGGGAAGCATGCCCCCTTGAATCCGATGACTCCAACGAGACTCCACATGCTCCCGACAAAGGTCACCAGGCTGCACGCCAAGAAAGCGAATCCGGAGGCGACGAATCGATCCCCCTTCCATCTGATCGGGCTACAGCCGAAAACTGCGAAGGTGAGGAACAGTTCGCGACACGGAGGCAGACAAATATTGAGCGGTTTTCTTCCAGTGGTATTCCCGAGTCGCATGTCGCCGCGGAGACCGGAACCCGCGACAAGAATGCGACGAGAATATTCTTCTCACAAGAAGTTCAGCATCGAGCGCTGTTGATTGATTGAGAAGTCGTAGCAGACTAGGCAATTATCTCAAGCACAATACGGCAGCTGACACAAATCGATGGCCGGTCGGATGTACATATGTTGTATCAACCCGACTGACAAGTCAACTCATCATAAGAATACGATTCTTCATTCGCCCCGCGTGACCGCCATCGCGGACTCGGGGAATCTCCCGCATTTCGGTCGTGACCTTGTCAATACGAGACAGGGTCAGAAAATGTGGAGCTCCCGCAGACAAGTGACTGGAAGATCGTATGCGTTCGATTGAGCCAGGCTTAGACGGTGCGAGACCCCACAGCGCGCTTCGGGAAGCGATGGGGCGCAGTCCTTCTACCCGAGACTATTGGTCGATATTCCGATATTCGTGGCTTCAAAAAGACCATCCTACAGCAGCCAGAATGGTAGACTCTTCTTTCGACCGACGCGACGGTTTCCAAAGGGGTGACTTCTAATTTACATCGGTATCAAACGAACTAAACATCATGACTCATGACAGAGATCCGCCTCACAATCAATTCTGACGAACAGGTCAGCGGTACGCTTTCGATACGGAACCCCCATGGTGGGGGTGGGTTGTTGTTTCACCGGTGGGGTGAAGTCTGAGACCAGGGGAGGGCTGCTTCATGTGTTCATTCTCGGTGTTTCGCGGAGTCCATCGAAATACTCCCTTACTAGTAAATATTCTCTTTTTCCAATCCGGGTTTACGAAGATGGGTATGTTTTCGAAAGTCCCAAGCCTAAACAAGAATAGTATGAAGTATTAGCGCCAGTCAGCTTATGGTTCGCGGAAAATCGAATTTTGAACTTTTCCATGGGGAGGAGTCGTCGAAGTTGAGAATTTTCTAACCTTCCCGTACTTCAGCCTCGAGTCCGGAACGGCATGATAAAAGAGCCCGCCTCTCTGAGTATTCCTGATAAAGCTCCATCGGGTCAGGATCCGGACCATGAGAAAGCTAAACTTCATTTTTCTTCTGATTTTTAAAGACGTTTATGCTCGTCATAGATCAGTAAGAATAATTGGACTCACGACATTCCCAACTTCGACGACTCCTCCCCATGGAGAAGTTGAAAATTCGATTTTTCGCGAATCATAAGCTGACTGACGCTAATACTTCATACCATTCATAGTTAGGCTTGGAATGGCATTAATTGCGGCCGACTCGTTGTCGCAGTGAACCACTGTAGGCTCAGCAGCTGGATCGAGAGCTTTATTCACTCAAAACATCCTTAAGTATGTTTCTTCCCTCTTGTCGGGTAGAAGCACGTATAGCATGGGGAAAAGCGCCCCGAGGCATTTTCCCAGAATTACGTATACTTGATAGAAGAGAGGAGACATTAAGGGAGGGTGCGCCCCGATTTGCGCGCAAGTCGATTTGCGCGCAGCTCCGATCTGAGCGCGGATCCAATTTGAGCGCGAATCCAACTTGAGCGCAGATCCAATTTGAGCGCAGATCCGACTTGAGCGCAGATCCGAATTGAGCGCGGATTCAAAATGAGCGCGATCGATTCAAGCGCAATCAATATGAGCGCGATCAATTTGAGCGCAACTCCGACTTGCGCGCATGGACTTTCGCAGTAAAACAAAGCGGCACGAGTTCAAGTTCATAATACACAGAGAAGAGAAGATTTCGGAGGACGGAAAATGTTCGCCCGGACCGAATCGTGATATTCGGGAGAGAGTCAAACGTCGAGAGATTGAGGGGGAGCGGGAGATGGTTCTGCGATTGAACCTTCTCCATAACGGTCGGCTTTCCGATGTCGTATAAAACATGAACTCATCAGGAAAAATCAAATCGCTCAGAGAAGAGGGTGCTGCCGGGGCACGGTTTTCGGTTTTCCGCACATTTTTTATGCATTTTTTGAGAGCGCTCTGACGAGGCATCACACCAAGTACGCATTCGGGGAGGGGTTGCAGGGTAGCTTGCAGTACTTGCGAGGTGGTTTCAATCGTTTCCGCTGCTCTCCTTTTCATCCCAGAGATGGCGTCGAGATGAGCCGGTCTGCTATCATGGCTGTGAAGGCCGATAGTTTTCACGACAGCTCCACCAGCTGTATGGAGCCTTGCTTTGCAAGACGTCCGCTGGTCGCATCGCCAGAACGTAGTCGATCCGTCAGCGGACAGTTTATCGAAATTGTATGAGTGACCGTCATGATTGAACTTACGCCCTCCCTTGTTGCTCATTGACCCCATGGCTGGCGAAGGAAGGGAAAAGAGCAGAATTCGCTTCCGCAAGACTTCGCGCACCAAGTGAGAGGAAACTTGATCTTATTTCCTCCCACCGACGAAGTACGATGTCAACATACTCAATGTACGATGCCTACGACATTTTGAAGCTGCAAGTCCGTTGAGAAACTCGGAACGTGGGAGTCAGGTAAATACTTCATACCAGTGGGGGCATTTCGGATAAGGCCACCCTATTATTCCGATTTCGAGAGATAATAGAGTCGTGTAATTTTAATCTGAAATCTTGAAACGATGCACCCACTCAATGAAATCTTCCCGAATACCTTTTATCAACAAGCGTCGATTACTCTAATTTTTTTACGAGAACATCGTATTTTCGGGTGGAAGTTGGGATGCACGTTTCCATCTCGAAACACCACATTTCCACCTCGCAGCACCACATTTCCACCGTGTTGTTTGTACATCGATGAGAATGAGAACGAAGTGCCCAGCACGAAGCGGCGAGGCAGTCGAGTCATCCGAGTGATCATTTCGTGAGTCCTTACGTTTTTCAAGTCTCCACCCAACATGGGCCGTAAAAGTACCCTCAGTGAGACCGAAAAAGCTCCCATTGTGGCCTACCGTGATTGTGGTCTGTCGATGAACCAAATCACGGTCAAACTAAAGCGCTCGAGATGTGTGGTGCAGAATTTCTGCAGAGACCCATCCCAATTTCATATAATCAAGAAACGAAAGCATGAATAAGTGCAAGCATGTTTCCTCTCAATCAATTGCTAGTACTCGTATGAAGCTCTGTTTCGGGTTGCTTCTTAGTTTCTGCCATCCAGGTCGCGCGAGATTCCGGGCTCGCGTTGCTCTGGATCCGTGCCGTTTCCGGCCCGCGTTCCCTAATTTTCACGCGTCGTTCTCCTAGCGGCATTCTGCGCTCACCTCGTTCCGGGCCTCGCGTCATTTCGGTCGCGTCATAATGAGGCTGCGGCATTCCCGCCGCGGCATTTTGGGCTCGCGTCATTTTTTTTCAAGCATATTTTACACAGCCCTAGTGATAGATATGTATTCCTTTCGTCCGCAGTGCGCCCGAAGCTTACATTTCATTCTTACAGAAACAGCTAGAAGCTGCGGAGAGACGCGACGTGTTCATATGTGAGGTGCTCCGTGATTTGAAACGTCGCGTCGAAGAATCCGAGCTGCGAGAAAAAGCTCTCCAGGAGCCGCTCGCGGAATGCGAGCGCCTCGCCGCGACCGAGCAGCGCCTCGCCGCGACCGAGCAGTGCCTCGCCGCGTACGAGAGCCGGGTGCAGGCCATAGAGGAGATCGTGTCCATCCAGATGCAGCTCATACCGGAGATGCGAAATCAGCAGCAGCAACAAGAACAGCAGCAGCAAAGCTCGTTTTGCTGCTGCAAAAAAAAATAATAAATCACACTCCTGTGTTTCCCGAAGCTTTTCTATTGGAGCCACATGTACAAATGTGGATGCGGATTTCTAGTCCGAGCGCTGGAGCGCTTGAGACCGAACTCTGCTGAATACAGGGCTCAGTCAATATGGACGGATGAAGGAAAGACGCAATCCGACCCGGCAACGAGGCTGGAACGGCATCATGTCCTTGCAGGACCGTCAGCACCGTCCGGCGATTGCACGGAGACCGGCGGGCGTCCCTGTGAGGCAAGATCAGAGAACTTCCATTAGTTTACTATACGTCAGTGTTATTTATGCTGAGCATGTTTTCCTCCGTTTGCATCGTTCGTCCGTCTGGTGCAGACGAGCCTCCCGATATTTGCTCAGCCGGCCTGAAACATGCATTTATTTCTTGGCTGATTGTTCTGTTTCCCGGATGTTTTTCGGAAAGCGTTGCCAAAAATGTCGGCCAAACACTTTTTCCTAGGCGTGTCGTCTCTCCTCAGACCTGCTGGTAAGAGTTGTAATTGAAGCACGATATGAGGAGGGCGGGAGTTCTTCTGGGGACCGTTCCGGTCGACGGTCATACGGGCGCTCCGACGCGAGTCGAGCCTGCTCCGCTTGAAAGTTTCGGAAACTCAGAGTTCACGCTTTCGAGTCAGTGACCCGAAGATTCCACCCGCTCGCAAAGTTCATCACGGTCACGGGTCAGCGATCTCGACTGACGGATTTGGGAATTTTCATACGATACAACTAATGCACAGAAGATCCGGGAGAACAAACTTCACTGAGCGTCGAATGCAGTCTCTCGATGATTTTCCCTCGACTGGGACTTTTCGGAAGCTCACGAGGAGACGACGAAGTGAAAGATTTTTTCGCCAATTTCAATTTCCCAAGACGAGAACTTGCTAAGCAGGAAGACGAATTGCTCAAAATCCGAGCTTTTTTTAGTTGACAAACCAAGCCGATCCGTCAGTCTTGTCCGTATACCCTGCCCATTCTCGTGGATGTGAGTCGTGAAAAGAGCAATCGGAAATAGAGCAGGACGAAACACATTGAATCGGAGGAGACGGAGGCCAAAAACAAAGGAAAGCACACTGTCGCATATCAGGCGGAAAGAGGTAGAGGAATTGCTGTTGCTTCACAGGTTGATGGCTTCCGACACCCCTGCTTCTTCTATTCGCCTTCTCCAACGGAGCGTTATGTGGTTGGGTGCTTTGTCGTCAGTTACCTCGCTCCTTCTGGGTTCGGTCGGCTACCACAAGGAGGGGGGATTCCGCTTCAAGTCCAACGATTACTCTTTGGTACCCTACGCCTTTCCCCCTGGTGTCCTCGTCTTGACTTCACGCAGCGCACGTAAGTGCAGAAAACAAATGGCTGACTGAGGCGGGAAGAACATTTCGTTCGGTTACGGCAGCCGTTCCAGCAACAAGGAGATCGATGACTTCAGGTCGTCTTAACATCGACCGGAAACGCAAGAGAAGACGAACGGACGAGCCTACAAATGACGTGCATGCTCACATGATGTATGGATAGTGTTAGAATTCCAGGATCGCGACCTTGCAACACGAGCGGACCACTGCTGACTGAGCCGAGCAGCTGACCGACTCAGGAACTGAACGACTGACTGGTACACAGCTACAGTCCGTTTCCCAGCAACTAAGCTGAATTCCAGAATTCGTTGTCGTGAATTTCTGCTCTGATGCTCCACCGGGACAGCATCAGAATTCAAGACTCGGCAATGAAGGCATCCGAATAATCATTGGAGATCGTCGTCGTCCGCGGACGTGGTCTAATTAGAGTGAATGCCCGTTTGGAAGTTTGCAGAATGGTCCCGCGTTTCCTCCTCCATGGCTGGGGGAATGGAGGCAAGTGCGAGTACTAGATTGACTTATGGGCCGGAGCGTCGTCGACGCTGTCAGCACGGCAGAGCTTCGGTGAAACGGGACGAGTTCACATCCGATAGAGCATGCGGTAGCGGACGGTTCTAGTCGGCAAACATTTTCTGCGCTCTTAAGCGTGCATGTACGCGTTCTGGAAGGCTCATGATTCTTCCATCCGAAACCCAACTAGAAATGGAGCTCGGAACAAAGCAGGCGGAATCCGGGAGGGGCCGAAAACGGCCGACGGACGCTTTTGTTAGAATGGACGAATGCATCGAATAACGGAACAACTCTCGGAGCGGATCTCCGGCAAGTATTGCGAGCCTTCCCGTCCCGACTCTCTCGTAATACATCATTTCTGCAAATAAATTGGTTGTTTCAGAGACATGCGGTGCGACTAGCGAGCGCCCGAGCTTGATTCGCGCAGCCCAATATCTTGCATGGTACGATTTTGAGATACGAGCGAAGACATCGAGTTCGGTGGGTTGTTCCAGCCTGCATCGTATTGGGAGAGCGAGAGTCGAACGCTCTCGCGTGCGAGAGAATCGATTCCGATCGCGAGCGAGTCGAGTTCAAAATATTTTCTGTTGATGGAACTCTTGTCCTTATTTCATCCGTCGGGAGAATAATCCCTCCTCTGCGTTCACAGGGTTCAGCTTGATCCAGAAGTCTCGATTCGGATCGGCCATGTGCTGGGACCACGCGGCCACGTATGGGATCAGGGAAGAGAATCGAGAGCCACGTGAGGAGAACTCGACCTGATCGTAGAAGTTTGGTTCCCCGAATTCTCTTCCCCGGGTTGTCTAGTACGTATAAGGTAGTCTCGGATACTATTATGCCCCTCAGAGGAAAAAGGGGATTTTCGAGTTGACTCTTCACAGAGGTAAGCATGACCACTTTGTACGCTGTACGCGGAATGCCAAGTATAAGCTGAATGTACGCCGATTGTACGGCGATTTCTACGGAGCATTTCATTCAGGGGGGTTGATTTGTTAGGTGACATATCGGGCAAATCGGACTGATGGAATCTTCCCATCAGCATCCTTTCCATCCAGATGTAGGCTTAGCCATGCATTGGACTGAGTCGGAAATTCTGCTGGACCGCGAGACGAGGATACGCTACCGGAACCTCGCCAGGAAGATTCGTAGGGCCAAGATGAGCATTGATCCGAAGATTCCAAGAAGATCGAAATTCAACTTGATGCTCACGATCCAGCGAAGTCATCAACCCAGGCATCAGACTGACTGAGTGGACCTTTCCCGTGGAATCTTCCAGGTGGTATTCCAGTAGGCCCAAAGAATCTATCTATCGAAGTTCCCGAACCGTATTCTCGCCGGAAGGCCAGCGAGGAGCATTGGCCTAGTCAGTCTAATGCAAGGAGACACACTGACATTGATCCAGAGAGTCTTCTTGAATCTCGATTGTGTTGGAATCTCCGAAGTAATATTCCGGCGTTCCCTAATTTTCACGCGTCGTTCTCCTAGCGGCATTCTGCGCTCACGTCGTTCCGGGCCTCGCTCCATTTCGGTCGCGTCATACTGAGGCTGCGGCATTCCCGCCGCGACATTTTGGGCTCGCGTCATTTTCGCCGCGGCATTATGGGCTCGCGTCGTTCTGGGCTTCGCGCCGTTTCCGCAGCTCCATTTCACTGGCGTCATTCTGGTCGCGTCATTCTGTCGTAAATCCAAATGATAGTTCAATAAGGTCGACTTTGCCCATTCTCAGCTCTGACGGCGAACGACTCGAGAATGTCTGCAAGGTATTTCCCACGTCTTCGTTCAAAGGGATTTTGTCCGCCTTGGCGATCGAACAAGGCAGCTTCTTCAGAGATCGTTGACGATGTCCAGATGCTTAACTGTGGATGCCGGACAACGGGATAGATCTCGAATGGATTTTCGGGAGCCGAATAAATTACTTCTCTCGACGGCTGACAAAGCGAATTCTGGCTGCGCACTTACGGCTGACCTGACGTTTCGAGAGTTGGGGAAAGAGCCTCATTCGGTCACGCCGAATCCGTCATATGGATGGTCTCGTCGAGCCGACCGGAAGGCTCGAAGGTAGGACCCAAGGTCACAGAATTCAAAATTGAAGATTGCCAGGCTCATCAGTACATGCTGACCGGGATGTCGGGGAGGGTCCCGGTCGATCGATATGATGAGTGAAGAGCTAGAATGATCAAATGGCAACTGAAGAGAATTTCCGCGCAAGCTACATGTGTTCAAGAGTCGCAATCGTCATGGCGAGCGGAAATCGACACCACGAGCAGGCTCGGAGCACTGATTTTGCACGACTCGTGCGAAGAGAGAGTATGTAGGCATGATAAAACCAATAGAATGATGAACTAAATTCGCAAGGTGCACCTTGTCGCCTCTAGGTCTTGTGAATCGCTTCTCAAAGACCTGCGATTAATCAAAAGCGCCAGTATCGAGGTCAATTTCGGACGAAGCTCATCGTTTCTTGGATATGTTGCGTTCTTCTTCCAGAGAGAATCATGTGCTGCAGCTAGATTTCGGGGACAGGATTCTCGAGTTCCGCCTCAGACGACACATTGAGCAGGGACATGCGCGAAAGGGCATGGCGGGAATCGGATTGAGTCATGATGACATGATCGACCGTCCGAGAAGTTGTCATTCCCAGCTGCTGAGCCTTCCCTGGTTGTGATCTATTCGAGTTCCAAAAAAAGGAACGATGTCCCGTTGCTCAATATTGTAAAGCCGACGGCTGAGAACAGAACTTAGGACATCTGCCAAAAACTGTCACCCTTCAGCGATGCTGGCTGAGTGTTCAGGTCACGGGGAATCCTCAGCATATGGTGAGTTCTCATCTCTGAGAATTTGATTTGTTCGAATGATGTTCAGAGTTATCCGTTGCTCGGACTGCAGGAAATGATGTGATATGTATTTCTTGGACACTCTGGAGACTTCGACACTAATCAGGAATCGTACCAGGGAAGAGAGTATCGATCCTTCTTTGAGTAAGAATCGCAGGAACCAAGATCGCAGGAGCCAGAATTGTGGACGCCAGACATTGCAGAGGCCCTAGTCGCAAAGGCCCCGGGTCTCGAGTTCCAGGAGGCTAAGCCTGATCTTCCCATCCGTCGCTCCGGATCGAGAGGAAAGAACACCAAGATACAGCGATCTCGCCGATTTCTCGACACGCTCATCCGAATTCTCATTCGGCAGCTCGCCTGATTTTCCATGCTTCTCCACTTCATTCTCGAAGAGCCGTCTCGCATCCCCTCCGAAGTCTCGTCATCGGAATCTCATCGCAATCTCTTACCCTTGAGCATGATGAATTTATCTTCGCGGGGGGGGCTCAGTCCCAGTATACTTATATGTATGTCTAGCCCCGGTGGTAAGCCAAGGGGGGTTCGGCTGCCCGTCAAACGAGGGGTAGATGAACGCGGGAATATATCTCTCGATATCCCTACCCTGGTTTTATCGCGACATGTTCGGAGTCGTATCACGTGAACACAATCCCCCTCGGATGGGTGGGGGCGATGCGGAGAGAGGTGCTCCCAGGCGAGATTCGAATTTCGCGCCGCTCCAAAAAGACCATGGCGACACCCTGAGACGTTCGAGATTCTCGGGGTTCGGAGCCGCCAATCGCTTCTCTGGGCGGCATAAACTTATTGTGAGCGGAGCGGAAGAGTATTGAGCCAAATGATCGATTTGAGAACACGATCTTTCCGGGCGCTTCCGATCCGAGGCCATGCCTGATCTCAGCTGGTGAAAGAACTTTGTGCTTCTGGCGGGCGAATCGCGAGATTTCAGCGTCTCAACGTGACCGCAAGCGGGATCTTGGCAGGTACTGCGAGGTAGGAGCGTGAGCCAGCAGTCTACGATCCGATTGTAAGTCGCATGGCGGCGACGACGCCGACCCATGACTCTATCAGTTTTGGACCAATTCAACACACTTCTCCGTAGGTTCATGGGCAGAATAGAGAAAGGGTCGGTCTTGAGCCGGCAACCCCGAATCTGCGCGGATCTTTGGGCTGTCCAGCGGCAGCGAGTCGGGTAGTGTCTCTAAATTAAGAAAGTGTCGAAATTACCTAAGAGCGGCGAACCCGGGAAAATACGCATAGTAGCTTTCCAGCGTGAGAGCTGCGGAGACCGACCATAGCGAAAACAACCGCGATGTCAACAAAAAAAACATGAGCAGTCTGGGGTCTGATCACTCTAGATTATCCAAGAGGATCAAATGTCAACTCGCTTCCGGCTCCGTTTACATTCCATGAGGATTTAGAATGATGATCCGATGAAAGCATGGGGGAGCTTCTCAGTTTCGAAATTCGAATAACGTCCTATTCTGCGTCGGCTTGTGTCGGGGTTCCTTGGGAAGCCACTCTGGATGTCGAGCTCATCCACAGCTAAGTGCTTTGTCTGCTGGAATGATGGGCAGAACCTCCCCGGAGCTCGACCGCGTCCATTTGTTCGATGTTTGTCTTCGCCTTGAGAAAATATTTTTTCCGAAAATGCCGGACGTTAGGGACACCCACATCTGAGCTATTATTCTCGCATCACACGAGTCGTCGAGCTCCTCTTTTGGGCATAGCCGTTGTGCTCGAAGAACGCGTGACGCGCACCGTTTGCTCGACTTATCATTGGTCCCGACTTGGGGAAATCGACTCTGCGAGATGCTCGTTGGGCACGAGTTCGTGTTTTTTTTTAATTTCGAGAGATTCTGTCGCGGCAGGCTGCAACCCGAAGGAATATTCGAGGATACGTAGGCTCCGTCGGAAGAAAGTCAGCCTGCTAGCCCGGTCTGCTCGACTGCTTAGGCGGATCGACGAGGGGCACTCTCCCTCGTCTTCGTCGACTTTCCACCCTTTTCTGCTTCTGGTCATTTGTAGAACCCGTCGCCAGGTGGCGGGGAGGCTCGTATTAGAGCTCAACGCGAGTACGCCGCTCATCTCTAATGTTCCCCTTTCGGTATCCATTTTAAGGAGCTCGAAACTCACCGAGACGCACTGTTCGTTGGGACCACTTCGGTGCGCGGAAGCCGTCGACCCCGTTTCTCCGAGCCGTCGAGGATCAAGGTGAAGATGCCGAAGGTCAAGCTGACCAGCAGCGAGGGCACACTGTTCGAAGTGGATGAGGAAGTCGCGAAAAAATCCCGTACCATCAAGAACATGCTGGAGGACCTCGGCATGGCCGATGACGACGAGCCGATACCCCTACCGAAGGTTCCGGAAGCGTGTCTAGTGAAAATCATCGAGTGGGCGACGCACCACGTGAACGACCCGCCGTTCGAAGAAAATGAGAAAGAAATCGTCTACAACGAAGATCTCAGTCCTTGGGACGAAATGTTCCTGGACGTCGGCGTGGAGCTTCTCTTCGACATGCTGAGAGCCGCGAACTATCTCGATATGGCCTCGATGGTCGATGTAATCAGCACGAAGATCGCCAACATGATGAGGGGCAAGACACCGGAAGATATTCGAGCACTTTTCAATTTACCGAACGACTTGACGCCATCGGAAATAGAACAGATCCGCCGGGAGAACGAATGGTGCGAAGACATGCAGCCAAACTGGACCGGTCAGCGGTTCTTCTGAACAAAAGGATCCGTGATATTCCGTGCAAGGCTCGCGCTGTCCTTTTGTCTGTTTACGAGAGGCAGCTTTTCCCGATGCGGAGCTCTTGACGTCCAAAGAAATAAATTCGTATGATTGAAACTGAGTATGCGGAACAGGCTCGTCTCTCTCTCTGTCATTCATCTGATGTCACCTGGCCTTGTTCAGTCCTGACTCCAACACTCAGGCAGTCTTATTCCGAAACGATTCCGGCCTCGGAGCTGGATTAACTCCCGCATGCTCCCTCTTCGCAACGCCCTCTCTCGACCCGAACGACCTGAATAGCGGCTTCGATTCCTCTAACGGGGAAATTGATTCGACTGGGATTATCTAATATTATCTCACATAGGATTTATGGGAAGTAGGCTGGGCGCTCACTCTCAGGGGTTCCCGAGAAGAGGTCCTGCGAGCCCTTGGGGGCCGTGGCTGCCGTTCGCGGGGGTCCAAGACGTCGGTGAAATTTTTTATCTCATGTTCATCAGGAAAAATATATCCGACATAGCTTGCAAGACTATCGACCAGCCTCAACGCCTCAGGATTTCTTCCCATACTGAGAGAGCTTGTTCGGTGAGAAAGAGGGGAATATTCGTTGTCGGGCGAAGCCACCGACTACTTCTGCTGGAATGACATCGCAGGCGGTCTCGAGTACGATCGGGGACTTCGGAGGTGGTCCCGCGCTGGTAAGAAATCAGGGAGCGCTGGCGGACACGTTCTTGTGCTTGATACAGACTCAGATACAGGTCAGCCGCGGGAAGAATAGCCAGAGCCGTCCATAGTGGTGGAAACGAGGAACTTGGATCCGATCGGGGTACGTATGTCCCCTTGGTCATCCGTGATTCGCAGCGCTGACTGAGCTATCCTCCCAGTCTCTGACCCAGCTATGGAAGAATGGCGATCTTGAGAACTTCATACCTCCAGCAGAAAACCGATTTCCTCGACGAGGAAAGGGCTGTCGTCTCAGTCATCGTTGGATAAGAAAAGACTATCCGGGGACATGGTTTGGATGGGTCCGCTGGCAGATACGTACGGAGCTTGACTAATTGTCCTCGGTGTCACCGCGGAGAAGGTGATGAGCTTTATGAGAATTCGAGGGATCACCGAAGGTTCAATTCTCGATTCCCGCCGATATTCATGCGTGCGGGGAGAACATGGGGGTACGCCCCGCGCGGGCGTGTGATGAGGGTCGGTTGAGAAACGACTGCACTAAGTTCCGCGACCGCAATTCAATTCCCCCGTTTAGAATTTTTTTACATATGAATCAACCTCCTCCCTGCCTTCCGGTGATGCGACACGCTAGTGTCGAGCTGACGAGGATCCTACTACGATTGCCTTCATCTGGATCGATACCATGAAAATGTCCAGGAAGAACACGGCGAGCTGAAACACCCGAACATCAGAAGTAACCTGTGTTGTCAATTTTCAGAGATCATGAGTGTGAATGTGAAGAGTCACCGCGAGCTCAGCGAGCAGGTGCTCATCTGTTCCGAGACTCTCTCCTCACCGGAGGTAGGAGGCCGAGATCCAGATCAAAAGCCCCTAAAGCTCTCAACGGATGGTGTATTCGATCGAGAGTTTTCTCCGAACATCGGGTACCAGTGCTTCCTGCTTCGTGATGATCACGGCGCTCAGAGAAATCCCCGCCGGACAGCGAATGCCGCAGTCTCTCGATCTAAAATACCGAGTCTCGCTCCAATACCTCAAATATTGAGTTCCTGGGAACAACGAACAGAAGCGAAAAATCTCATACTGACCTGGCGAGTGACAGCTTCGGATAGCACTAAGACGATGAGCACAGAGATGTGCACAATCGTTGGACCCATTTTCGAATTTATGGATTTCTGAATTCCTCCAGGTATGATAAAGTCTGCAATGCGCGACGAAACCCCCACGACGAGCACAGTCACCGAGAAGAAGACCAGCGGTGATATGGCTTCCGAGAACGTGTTCAGTAATTCAGTCAGGCTCTCGAGGATCCCCTGGAACGATTGATCGACTGGATATTATCCGCGCAGCTTTCGTATGTATGGTGGAGGGGGATACGGAGAGAGGATAAACGAAGAATCCACCGTGACCTTGGCCATCGTAACATCCTCGGCAGATCCTTTCATGGAACTCGAGAGATTCTAGACTTAGGTACCTGTATATCCACTCCTGAGCGCTTCCTGAGTAACACGGAGTTCAGTTCCTCCGGAATCGTGCGTAGTATGTCGATTATGGATCCGTAAACGAGAATCATTGAGCAATACAAAAGAAGGAACAGTATGTACCGCACTCTCAAACCACAGTACGAGCCCAGAATCGAAAAATAATCCTTCCATTCCATTGAAGACAAGTGGCGATAGAAGAAAGCTAGCTCCACGACAAGAAATATTCCAGCTAATGAAGCGATGATCAGAGCGATGATCGGGAGTCTCAAGGGGGGTCGATCGGCACTGTCAGAGGTGAATATACTGTTAATACTGTTGCTGTTGTCTTCCTCCTAGCTTGTTCGCCGTGGAAAAAACTCACCGCATCCAGAGTTTGGATAGGAGGTTGAAGGAGGTCGCGATATTCCCCCTCTCTCGAATCAGGAAGACTACGAACACCGGAAAAAGGCACCCACCAGTTACCGATAGCCCGAGCATGATTGCGCCGATTTCTGCATTGATCGGACTCCCTTGGAACCTGAGGGGAACGTCCAAAAGATAGCCTCTCCCATAGAAAGGAGTGACGGCAAACATCAGATGAATGAGACTGGCCATGCTGGCGAGTACTACGAAGCCGGTTCCGGAGGCTATGAAGCGGCCTCGATGCCATCTAATTGGAGTGCAGAAGAAAAGTCTGAAAATAAGGACGAATACACGACACGGAGGCGAGCTAGTTGGTAACGCTTTCATCGCCGGCTATCACTTGGAAACTGCCGCGGGGCGTGGGATTCTCTCTGAGCTCGTTATATCGATCAGCATCGATCTATTGAGGGACATCTATCTGTCTACACGGAGATCCCGGACGCATGAATGCATGTCGGGTGTCACTGTAAAAGTCGAGAGAGTTGGCATCGGATACGATCTGGCTATTGTTCTCACTCCCCCCGGACTCCTTTCCTGCGGGATCTTCGAAACACCACAGGATCAGGAATCGGATTGGATACACATTTGACTGGGACAGAATGCTCCTGGGCACTCGATCATATTCGCATTTTTGCGCGACGAAGATTGGAGTGATATATGTTAGCTCAGTTCGGTGAGGAAGCCCGGTACATGACAATTCATCGCCGACCAACTCATCGCCGACATCTCAACGCCGACTTCTCAACGCCGGATAGCTCAACGCCGAGACAACTCAACGCCGAGACAACTCATCGCCGGACGAGCTAACGCCGGGACAACCCAGCGCCGGACAATTGATCGCCGGTCAACTCAACGCCGAAACTTAGCCTGCTCCGGATGTTCTTTGCGCGAATATGATGCGTTCAGTTCAAATCAGATAATGCGTTCCTGCTTCGTCATATTTATGTCACTTTATTCTCACATAACCCTATGGCAAGTCTTAAGCGTAGAATCTGATAGGACGGCCAGAACCTCGGCAGTGTTCATCGACCACGTCCACTTGGGTACTTTTTATCGAGCTTTTTCCGATATGCACGCAATCATTCAAGGTTTCATAAGGAAAGTCTTTGCGCACCCGCGCAAGTATTCGACTACCGTAAACGTGTGAAAGTCGTTGACTCGTTTCAACAACTTTTTGTCGATGTCCGCGTATTTTTTCGTTTCGCTGGTGCTTCGTTGCCTGCTTCGAATCTTGCGAGAAGCAGATCTCGATGATGTTGAACTTTCCTAAGGCCATCTATGAAGCGCCATAGGTTTGGGTGACTGACACCAAACTCAGTCTGCAATCTCCTGTGGGCGGCCTCCGCGTAGTTGTTCGTACGGGAGTCCCCAGTGAGAGTGCGAGAATATACCGACCACATAAACGGATGAAACAACGGCTGTCGCCGGACAACAGAACCGTCGGGGAGGATATGGAGAAGTGAGCCCACATAATTATCCTCGAAATACTTGAGAGCTGGCATCAGCTTCTGCGGCAAGTCAACTGCGAGCTCAGCTATCGCGTTGTCGAGGTGAGGGGGAGGCACAAACGCGAGAGCTGCTATCATCCTAGCGCTGAGCGAAAAGTTCCCATCCGTACGATACCGGCCCAACAAGCCGAGCTCGCCAAGTTTCTTCTTTAGATTTTGAACAAGATGAAACAAGCATCCATCGATCCGCGCATTCGGAAAAGCCGCAACAAAAGCTTTGATAAGGCCCATCTCGTAGTCAGTTGAGACGGCGAGAGGAGCGAACGAGGGCCAGGCTTGGAGGATGAGTTCGATCATCCGAGAGTACGATGCCTGACTTTTATCAGGCAACAGTGCGTAGCAAACGGGTATCACAAAATCACCGCGTTCTGCGAGAATCGCTACTATTTGGTAGAAACATGGTGGTGACAACTAAAAGTACCATCCACATATATCTTCTTAGATAAACCGATCCAATCACCGACTGTTTCCCGCCCGAAGACTAGGATTCGTCTCTCGTCCCCTTCTCCTGCAAGTTCCGAAGGGATCAAAATTAGTGGATGAGCGAAATGAGTTCCATTGAAACCGGAAACATGATGTCAGATTGCTCAGAATCTTACCGGTGTCACCGATGAGAAATTTCTCAAATTTTTCCTGGTTCGCTTTCGAACGTCTTGTATTCATCGGGTATGATCAGAGATGAGCGATTTACTGGAGCAGCCATCGGTCTCCTAGCTCCTCTACGAGCGCGATTGACGGACCTTGAGAGTCGTTTCGGTACTCGGCAGGATCAATTTTGCAGCTTTGCTCGACCTCTCGATAACTCCTTCGATCAGTTGCAGCGGGGTCTCCTGGCATTCCAGAGCCTTCCGCTTCAGAGCAACTCTGTTCCTCGCCACTTCGATCGCTGCAGGGTCGGGCTCATCGCTATGAAGACCCATGACTTTGAGGACTTCTTGAGTCGAAGCTGACGTGTGTAATCGCACTTTGCAGTTTGTGAGATACTGACATCGCCAGAACACCTTGGTTCCATCCTTGCTGCGCTTGTCCTGTACAAACATATGTCCTTCGAAAGCCAGCTTCGGTTTTCCACGCTGCGACACCAATCCCTCTCTGCCCGGGGAAGCCATTGTAGTGGCAGAATCGTCCGCAAACGTATTCACTCTCAGATCGCGAAATCTGAACCAGAACCAAAGAATGAGCGGTCTCGATGATGGCAGCACGTGGAGGCCTGATGTCTTTGGAGGAAACGCACGCGATCACCCGGTGCGAATCAGAAGGTGCCGCCGACGTCATGTTCTGGAGCTGTGACAGAAGACACGTGCAATTCGCCCTGCCTTCGCACTCGTTACCGAGAGCGGACTGCTCGGTTTCTTTATACTTTGCACGAGAATCGGAGCAAACGCACGGTCCTCGAATCGTCTAGAAGTACCTATCGTCAAGCTGTGTACTTGGGATAGCAAATCATGTGGACGCATCATTTTCAAGCAGTATGCCTCCTGAGCTAGGATCGAGTTAGCGACAGGCTCTCGGCGTTGAGTTGACCGGCGATCAATTGTTCGGCGCTGGGTTGTCCCGGCGTTAGCTCGTCCGGCGATGAGTTGTCTCGGCGTTGAGTTGTCTCGGCGTTGAGCTATCCGGCGTTGAGAAGTCGGCGTTGAGATGTCGGCGATGAGTTGGTCGGCGATGAATTGTCTGTGTCCGAGAGAGCTCAGCTCTCTTCTGTCTCACCGCGAGGAGAGCGCTGAGCTCCAAGTTGAACATTCCGAGAGCTTTGGCCGGATGTGGAATCGCCTCAAGAGTTTGTACAACGCATCGTATCTTCCGCGGCGGCATGTGACGCGAATATTCTCTCATGAAGATATCGCGGAGTTCTTCCACCTAGTACCCGGATAGGACCGGTAAGATTCGATTTTTGCATTCTGCTCTGCTCCACATAAATTCCGGAACTCCAACAGACCTGATCTGACAGGGCGTTCGAAAACGCCAGAGCGGCGATCGCTGCGAGCCACAAGATCGCATACGAAAGGAACTCAGTGAAATCTCTCGACCTCTCATCCGGTATGAGGGCGTCGAAAACTCTGGTCGAGAAGGGAATGATACATGATGCCAGCGAGAAAAAAGCGAGCGGAGATATCGCTGAAGAGAAGTTGCTGAGTAATTCATGAAGCGTCTCGATCACCCCCTGAAAGCGCCGTCAGGCGAGAAGAGACATCGGGTACCCTCGGCCGATGCGGTTAGGAATCGTTCCCCCACGTTAGAGACCAGAGATTTTAATGGGAAAGGTTGCACTTCCGGAAGCTCTCCGCTAGATTGGAAACCCAAGATCCCCCATCTGACGGAGCCAAGATTGCAAGGGACTCACCTGCAGATCGAGCGCGGGCGGACCCGCACCGTGAGAACCATCCGATATTTTTGGAATTGAGCGCAACATGTCTGCGATGGACCCGTAGACGAAAATCATCGAGCAGTACACGAATGCGAACTGAACTTGCAAAGCGTACGATGCTTGGAAGGCGAGCAGCGAAACCAGTCCGCCGAAGGGTGAAAGTCCTTTCGTCGCGACCAGCAGACGCACTACATTTAGAGTAGCGAATATGTATAGTCCTATATTCGCGAACGCAGCGAGAAGGGTGATCAAGGGAAGTCTTCGCGGGGGTCGTTGCAGGCTGAAAAATCGAGCATGGGATCATGCGGTCTCAAGATTCATTCGGCAGACGACATCAGACAAGTAACTGGAATATAGAATCCGCACCACGGGCGCACAACTCGCAGTCCACCAGGAGTCCCTCTGCGGACCGCCTGCGCGGCGCCGGCGCCGCCTCATCTGTGGAGCCTCTATGGTCCCGTTCGGAGTTCAGAGCCTGCGCCTCGCCAGGAGTCGGGGGTCCGCAATGACTCCCCCTTCTTCTGGACTGGGATTCTGGACTGCGCTCAGGATGTACGAAAACGACGTCGGGGAATGAACAGATTTCTTTCAGAAAAACATTTTACTCACAGAATCCAGAGTTTGTTGAGGAGGTTGTATGCCGTGGTGAGCTTCTCTCGTTCCAGAATGAACGAGATCATGGTGAGAGGGATGAAGACGTCACTGGCTATAGTCTGCCCAAATACGAAGGCACCGATTTCCGATGAAATCGGATTGCCCCTCAATTTCTTGATGAGATCAAAACGGGCCGACAGAAATAGGCCGCTCAATCGACTGATGAGAGCGGAGGAATAAACGGTGATCACGAGGCATGTTTGAGTCACGAAAGCCATTCCCGATTTGGAAAATCTATCACGTTGCCAGGTAATCGGACTGCAGATGACCGAGCGGGAAATCAGGACAAACACCCGACTCCCCGGCAATATGGCTCCAGGAGCATGCGTATCCGACTCCATCGGATGGCCTTATGATATCACGAGAACTCCTCAAAGGATTCGATGTGCCGATCGACATTGATTGAGCCATGAATAAAGATTACCCGCGCAGAGCTTCTCGTGGCGACCAACATAATAAATAATGAATACAATCCTCCCGAGTCTCATTGTCTGAAGCACACAGGAACTCCTTCGATATACTCAGAGACTCCTCCTCTCCGTGATTCCATCACTTGCGGATATCGTCCGAAGGAGAACACGAGGAGAACCTCAGTAATGTAGCCAGCCCAGGGCTCCGTTGGGCTCTACAAAAAGCAAGCAAAATCGTAGCCCCAATCTCTGAGGAGACGGATATTTGTCTCCCGTCGGGTATGATGGAGTCAGAGATCCTCAGGGACACATTGACGACAAGCACAGCAACCGAGAAGGAGACAAGGGGCGGAATGGCCGATGAGGAAGAGGTCGAAAGCCTAGACAAGGTCCCAATGATAGCCTGGAACGGATGATCGCTGACTGGCTCCCCTCAAGGCCATAGATGTTCGATCTTTCGGTGGCTAGGCATCGACATTCGAATCGACATGAGACTCCTTGACAAAAGGGAACTCATCAAGAGTCCCGCTGCTCCGCCCCAGGGAAAGCGCTCTCGCACGGACTTGACTCTTTTTCCATGACTCACTTGTAAACTGACATCCGAATTTTGCCGAGAATGCGCGGAATGCCCCTTTCTCCGAAACCTCGCGCAGGATGTCAATCAGGGGTCCATAAACTGATATGATCGTGCGGGACAGAAGTAAGTTTGAGGGGTCATTTAATTCTCATTCCGGAGTATGTACATCCAGAAATTTACGATTAGCTCTGTTGCAGGATCGTTGGGTCGCTCGCTGTAGGATGAGGAGGGTTGCGTGAATGGCAATTAGAAGGCTGTCGGCCACCGTCAATCTCCACATCAATGCTCCGATTTCCGCGTTGACTGGGCTCCGGCGGGATCGCGCCAGAACACCGAGGTAGACACTGGGCTCGAAAAATGAGCGATTACCTGTGATTACCTCGACGATACTCATCATCCTCAATAAATCGAGTGTTATACTAAAAACAATCACTTGAAGGAGGATTGCCAAGCTGGCATGGATCACAAAGGGAACTCCGGAAGCGACGGAACGGCTCTGTTGCCATTCAATCGCATGGCACGAAAAACATTTCAGGACCAGAAAGAACTCTCGACTCCATGACAGCGTGATCGGTACCGCTTCCATCGTCGGCTTCCGGCTTGGAAATGTCGCGACGTTTCTAGATGACCATACGGAGCGAGAGAGCATATGCAGAGATTCGAAGCATATGCATTCATGTGCCACACGTATGATAAGAGGTCGAACAACGCCGAGCAGGACAAGTCATCGTATTGTGGTTGCGATGGTGGTGAACTTGAAACACCCGATCAGACGATGCATGGGATCATCCCCCCCATTGAGGCTCCTCCAGAGTAATATTCTTCATGGGGCTAGGGACTCCCTCTGCTGACGTCGCGTCGAGTCGAGTGTCGGCGAACCGGACCGTCGCGACGCGGACGGCTGGTGGCGGCTCTGAAATGCAAGGATAATAGTTTGCTCTATCCATAAACCCACTACTCCTCGCCCACGTCCTCTGGCCGGAAAATTCGCGCCAGGTGATCGCGCTCGATTGCGGGATGCTGCGCCGGACAACGCTCTCCACGGTGATCAGTTTGCGTTCAGCGTCACACATCGCCACTCGCGAGGCTAATACGTATTACCCACACAAGAATGCGTGAAGGAACGTTGATCGATAATCACTGATTTGAATTCATTGTAATCTTTACATGAATTTATTCTTATTTCCTTTTCCTCCTCCGATATAAAATGGATATCCACTTGGATTGAGAATGAATCTTTGCCCTCAGCTCTCGACACAAGATCTTGCAGACTCGCCTTACGCAATCGGAGACTCATCGGCTCCGGAGGTGGTCGATCAGGAAGATGACTGATTTCTCGATGCGGCGGAGTGAGGTCCCACGACAATAGCCTTCAGTTGAACAAGCACCAGGGAATAATTCAAACCGAATGCGGCGAGCTGGTGGAAAGTTGACCATAGTCATGAGTCACGGTCGAATGGAGCTTCACTCGGAGCTACATCGTCACAGAACCCGCTTCTCACCGGCAGCGCGATGCTCAGATCGAATCTGAAAACCCTCAGGAGTTTCACTGGGTGCTGGATTCGGTCGAGAGCTCTGTCAAGTTCTTCGATTAACTTTTCAGGAATATCGTCGCAATGTCTACTGCTCAGGAGGAGACTCAAGCGCGTTAGCTGAAAATGACAGGTTTCGGAATCACAATGAATTTTTGTGGAGCGATTCGAGGGCATCGTTCGCGGCAGTCATCCTCCTCGCAATGTCAGGTGAAACTCCCCTACCTCGTCGCTCACAGCCTTGGACAGAGCAAGGGCCGTCACGAATGCGAGGAAGAAGATTGTCTGGGTCCCGTAGAAGATCATCATATTTTCATCTTGGTACTCCGCCAATATGTCGAAAAGGGATAGCATGGTCATGATAATGGTCGAGGCCAGGGACAGCGAAGCTAATGGCGATATGGCCGCGCGGAATGAGTTGAGAACGTTGCTCAGAGCTTTGATGGCATCCTGCAATAAGCCCATCTCCAGCTGGGTACTGAGGTATCCAGTCAAAGATCTCCACGGAGCGATTTTTCCCGAAGGACACCCCCATGATGGAGCGGTCATCTTCGGAGCTCCCAGGGTAAGCGGATCTTCGGTTTGCGGCAGAGCTGAGGAGAGCGAGAATGATTTCCGCTCACCTTTAAACGGATTTTCTCCGAGGAATGAGGTTGCTCGCAGCTCAGATTTCTCCCTATGGAACGCAAGATTTCTACGACAGCTCCATAGAGCATGATCATTAGACAAAAGACGAGCGAAAATAGGACGGTGAGCACACACCATGAAAGAAAACCCGATACGAAGACTAGAAGCTTCGAAGGGTCTAATTCCTCAGTTTCGACCCAGATTTTGATCCTCATGATCACGGCAGCGAGGCAGAAAGCGAGAGTCGGTATCCCGAAACAGAACGAGATCGTAGAGAGTTTTTGACGGGGTCGACCGGAGCTGCAACGGGAAGCGATAATGGTCCGGAGGGAACAAGCCGAGAGAAACACTAAGGAGGAGCTTCTTCGTTAATCAGAATGAGATCTCACTCACCAGATCCAGAGCTCGTTCAGGAAATTGTAAGCAGTAGCCAATCTTCTCCTCTGATGAATGAGGATCATTAGGAATGCGGAATTGACAACGCTGAACGTGACGCACAGGAAATAAAGGAAAGCTTGCAGTTCCAAATCTATTGAGCTTCCCAAGTCGAAACGAAGGGAGAAGGCAGAAGAATCTCTCCACCATATGTGGATGGCCACTAGGTTTACGATGAGTCCGACAAGAGCGGTGAGATTGCAAATCAGGCAACCGAGTCCGGATACGGCGAAGCGATCTTGCTTCCATCTGATTGGGCTACACCCAAAAATACCGAAAACGAGGAGAAGCTCGCGGCACCACGGCAGGCGATTCACTCCGAGAGGATAAGTGAGCCGCATACTGGAAATTTCGCCCTCGGGGGTCTCGTGCCCGATGAAAATGTCGAGGAATCGTCAGATCGACTGCAATCGATCGTCTCCGAGTACGAGGAGTATGTACCCTCCCGCAATCGTTCAAACCGACATAGAGGGAGCTGAAGGAGTGCTCATTCAGATGAATTCTATTGCAGCTGGAGCTCTGAGCGAGTCTCTTCGGAGTCTCCTCGATCGGGGAACGTAGTGTTGTTCTAACACAATGTTTCTCGACCGATCTCTTTGTCTCAGAATATCTCTAGCCGATACATCACAAGCTACGGCGAGACTGTCGCTATTATCCTCACCCCCATTGAGATCGCAAATAAAGGTGGCGGAATGAAGGCATGCCGGAATGTCCACAGGGGCGTATTTCCGCGAAAACCGCGTTATTCAAGGCCACGGATCTTTCGCGGGGCTTTCGCTCGGAATTTTTGATGCAACACCCGAACTTCTTATGAAGTCCCCCCACTACCATCATCTGAAAATCGCGTTCTTCGAGGCTAATTTATGACTGCAGCTGCTTGAACAATGAGTATCGTTGGATATAGATAGCATGGTATCCATCTACTTCGAATTCCGACCCGCAGCGGAAGCCAGAATCGGGCAGCAACTCTCATTTAGTCGTCTCCTCGATCCATCTATTGATTACAGCCCTTCCTGTGCGGATTCTCTTTCACTGGGGCATCATGCGTCGAAATGAAGGGACAAAAAAGTCCCCGGCGAGTAGTGTCGGAGACACTACCGTAAGTACGGACGTGAAACGTATTCCCACTTGCCCCACGCGAACTTCTGGTTTTGACCTCATATCATAAGAATTATCAGAGTATATACATGATTCGGTTCTGTCCGACGAGACTAATTTTTTCTATCTAATCGGTTTCCTCCCGATTCCACATGGATCGGGCTACCTCAACGGGACTGGCATCTCCGAGGGGCTGTCAGAGCTCGATTTCCTGGAGCAGGCTCTAGGGAACATTTCGATTCGGTGACTTTCGCGGGTTGCGACAGTCCTCTATAGGAGCACAACTTTGAAGGCTCTCGATTCAGTAAAATTACAAAGATCAACCAATCAAGATTTCGTTTAGAGAAGACGAAGTTCAGGTGGAAATAAGCCCTAGTGATTTTGAAGACGTTTCACGTCAAAATTGCGAGAAGACGTCACATTTTCGGTTGGAAACGGTTTCCCGAGGGAGCGCATAACAGTCTGCCAAACTCATTTCAGACAGCGATCCGCAAACCTGCCGCTTAGGCGGGAAGTCTCCGATGAGCTTATTACCTCCTCAACTTTTCCAGATTTCCTCTATCAATGCGCTCCGCCGTGCCGATATCGGCGGGAGGCTTTGGAGCCTCACCTCGCGACTTGGATGTTGAGCCGGGATGAGCTCGTTCACGCGACTCTATGAGATATGAGGAGTCATTGAGCGCTTCTGGAGATCTCATGCCGGCATGGCGATTCGAGCGATGTGGATGAGTCATCATCATGCTGATGAGAAGAGAACTCTCATTGGTTTTGTGTTTCGAGTCCGATTTCATTGATCCTTGATTCTCGCGTCAGACCCGGGAGCTTCCTTCCCCAAAAAGCGGGGGCTTCGCAGAGGAAGTCATGTTCTGGTCCTGGGCTCATCAGTGCTCCGGGAACGATGGAGAGGGTGAGCGTGGACCCGGCGACGGAGCGTTTGAATTTCCCGACACCAGGAGGGAAATGGTGTATCGGAGCAAAGTCTGAAGCACTCGCCGGCTCGTGATTACAGGGATCGCACCTCCGAGCTCCCGACGAACGATAAAAATAATCAATAAATCGGTCATCGACGCTGAAGAGCAGAATGCCCATCGAGGTGGAGCCAGATTGCGCGGCGGAGTCCGATCTCGGACGAGACGCGCGTGTCACCAGTACTGATAGACAGAGGAGGTCAATTCGAGTTCTCGAATAAGTTCGATGATTACCTCGAAATCAACGAAGAACACTCGATGCGAGCTCTGGACCCTGGAGCAGAAGACGCGTTGACCTGAGTGGACGATCGAGAGAGGGTGACTCGTCTCCTGCATCAGACTTAAAAAGGAAGAGAAAACTTCACTCCTTCGACGATCGCTCCGAGCATCAACACCGATTGTGCGTCTCACCGAAAAGCAGCCGGGCTCGCAGTGCTTCTCGCAGGAACGGATCCGGCGAACTCTTGATCCAGGTTCGGTACGGCGAAGGAGTCACGTTTTGCCATTTTCTGAGGGCCGAGAATACTCTCGAAATGAGTCTCTACAACGACCGGAGCTTCCGCAACGTTGAGCTGCACAACCCGATCACCGACGAAACGAGAATTGACGTAGGACCTCCCGAGGAGTTGTTGAAGGATATAGGGTAAGTTGCATATTGGGGATGGTATTTTTCCACGGAGAATCGCCCTCCTTCCGAGTCGTCCGTTCCCGATCCCTCATCAGAAGGAAACATCTGCAGAATCAGCGTCGTCGAAAGATGAAGATTCATCGCCTCGACTCGCCACGTATTGGCTGCACCGCGCTGCAGGACACTTAATGTTTTGCGTAGCTTTGCACCCCGTCCGCCTATTCCCCATCGAAGAAGGTGTATCCGATCGAGCGAAGCCTTGCGTCGAGTCATCGACTGTCGGGCGAGTCAGCAGCACACTGAACACTCGGGCGCCATAGGTGCATTCGACTCCGGCCGTTTAAGGCCGCTTTCATTCTGGCGATTTGTCTTGTGAACTGTCGCCGCTCGAGAGGGGAATGGCGCGGGAGTCAGGCAGATATACACATTCCTTCTCAGGGTCCGGTTACGGCAACGAGATTCGAGTCAGCAAAGCCCGGCTTCGGCCCTGAGCCCAGACGACCCCGTCATGCCATTCCAGAAGCGGCCGGGGCTTTGCGCATACTCTTGGATAGGCTCTCAGTTACCCGCTTACCTTTCCAGGTTTCGTACCTTCATCATAGCCACGTGCGTTTTCGTGATTTTCTGCCTTTGTCTCTACGTGGGATCGCATCCAGGACAGGAAAATCTGATGAACATCTCCCACGGTTTTACGAAGAGGATCAGTTCCCTCCTCCCATTGAACGGAACATTGTTCACATTCGGAAGCATGTGAGCACCGAGCCAATCCCTCCCTGCATATTTTTACCGAAAAAATTCCCTCAAGTAAAAATAAGCGATTTAGTCTTTTCTCAATCACGGCATTTACCCGGGTTGTTCTCGGAGCTCCGGGGAAGTTTTATTCCTCGCTAGCGCATTATGAAAACCCCCGCTGGGCACTCACAGACGAGAAACAGACTGGGAAACCAGTACGCGGAAGCTCTTGACGGGGAGCTCGTTTTTCCCCCTTAGAGGTTGACTCTTCCACTCCTGGGGCAGCTTTCGCGAACGGGATCCAACAGCATTTCTCGTCCTCCCGATAAATTAATGACATGCTTTCTCACGCTATAGCCGATTGCGATTACATAGACAGAGGAATGATGAGGAGAGACCTTCTGAAAACCATGAAGGGTGAAATCTCTTACAGAGATTGCGGCCTTATCACCGCCCTCACCCGAAATCAGTAAGGGCTGCCACACATACTGTGCATGGGTCACCGGCACTACCGTCTTTCTCCGTTTCTTCTTCTCCCCCACCATTCGAGAGCCTGTGCTGGTCGAATCGAACGGAATACACATATGATAGAGCTGCTTCGGATTTCGCAGACTCCCGCTCTCCAAGATAGTTTCTTCCCCTTGATGCACGAGAATGAGTCAGGAGAATTCACGACGCTCAGCCGCCTGATGGGTCCTCTTAGTACGTGCGGGATGCTTCAGTGAATCTCTTCCTGCTAGAGGACCGTTAATTCTTGCACTCGGTCGCGCGGAGGGAGACACGCCATTTCCAACGATACCCAGTCACGTTGTCCGAACAAATCTTCTCTGAAGGGAACGAGCGCCAAGCGGGAGAATCTCATTCCTAGTGGATCCGCTGTCGCGTCTCCTTCCGAGCCGTAGGTCGACGAAGATGACGCTGGCGCTGTCATGCTCGTCGCGACAGCCGAGGCATAGACTCGTCGCTGCTTGTCCATTCCGAGTTTCGACCTCGGGCCTACGCGGTATGAACTCATCGCTTCTAGGATCCACAATCTTGGCATCGATGATTTCCCCACCCGGGTTTCATTTCGGATCGAGCCACACGCGAGCGTTAGGTCTCGGCGGCAGGCAGAGGGACGCAATCAGAAGCGTGAGGGACTCTCAAATCAAGGAGAGATAACGACGCGAGGAACCGCGAGAGAGTAGGACTTCGTGTCACTGCCTGCGATCCCTACTCGCGCTCTGATGTCTAAAGAAACTTTCTCTTTATCATGTGGGTCTGGTAGGAAGAGGGGGCTCCGAGGGAGACCTCGAATTCTTCTCGGTCAAGCCGAGATCAATTTTAACCGTCGATTTTATTCGTTCACTCGGGCCCGACCGAATACAGCTCCTCAGAAAGCTTGCCATTCCGGGTCTTCATTTGGACGCTCCATGTTGAAATTGGAGAAATCGCCCTCGACGGCTTCTCTTTCTGGGGGGAGCTCGATATGGGGGAATTCCTCTTCGACGATCAAGGTGTCGAAATTTATGTCGGAAAACCAAGCATGCTCCATGACCGCCTCACAACCACCCGAGCCCAGTCTTTGCTTAGGATCCTTGACAAGGAATTGTAGCATCATGGATTTCGCCGCCGGTGTATAACGAGGATCGTCCAGACCCGCGGGCGGTGCGTCTGTCGTGCACCTGGCAAAATCGGCTGCGGATGTGTACGGAGGGTGGAAAGGAGTGGCACGCGATTCGGTCAGGAGCTCGTACATCATTATGCCGAAAGCCCACCAGTCAACTGCATTATCATATTGCTTACGCAAAAACATCTCGGGCGCCATGTATTGCGGAGTTCCGAGGTGATCCCTCGGGCAGCTGCCCTTGAAGACAGAGAGTCCGAAATCGCTTATTTTCAGAAGTCCTTTTTCGAAAATCAGCACATTGTCTGGTTTTAGGTCCCGGTAGATAATGCCACATTTGTGGATATACTCAAGTCCCCTCACCACTTGGCTGAGCATCAATTTGGTTTTAGCATCAGAGAGGGGAAACGGCTCCATGGCGTTGAGATTACCGTAGGGTGCGAGATCCATGAAGAGAAATACGTCCGTGTGGCTCACATAGCAATAGAACAGTTCGACGACGAACATATTTTTCAGAGCCCACTGCATTCTCTTCTCCTTCTTTGGTATTTCGAAAGAATCGAATTTCGGCTGGACTTTCATGGCATATGCTATTCCCCCATGTTCTGCCCCGTACACTACGCCGAAAGCACCCGACGCGAGGCGCCGGGTGACCGTGAAGTCTCTGACACTTTTCCTCGGGCAGTCGTCCTTCTCCCACAGCGCGAGAAAATCCTCCGCTGCTGTGGCGAGTTTCTCGTTATACTTGCGGATAACATCGGCTTTCCTGCCTCTTGTGAAGTATGGCATCGTTGTCTTGTCAAATTAGGTTTTAGGCGTGGGCTTTTGACCGAAAAACGCCTCCAGGCAAAAGAAATCTCTAGCGGGAGAATCGGTACGTGTAAATCTCTAGCGGGCGAATCGACGGAGGATGACAGATAACTATGATTATCCGACGGGGAGAACAGCACGCGGACTCTCCGTTGATACCATAAACTCGTAAGCCCCACAAGCTCGTAAGAGCTCCATGTCAAGGAACCTCTACGATTCCGGGATCCAAGAGGAACGAGCTTCTTCTCATAAATCCTCAGACTCAGTAGACATACGCACGGCTCTCGCGCATCGCAGGCTTCACTCCGGATCGTCTCTCACCCGTATGAGCGAGTTGGGAGGCTTGAGAATGAAACAGAGATGAGCGCCAGGAATCGTACTCTTTCTCGTTCCGAGGCCGGAAGTGGGCTCCCGATGGGAACCTTTTCCGTTTGGGGTCCGTATATCGGGTCCGAAGTCGTTCTTCGGAAGCGCTGTACAGCCACCGCGTGCTGTTCTCCCCGTCGGATAAGGCTACGGCTCGTTCCAATCGTTCATCGGAACAGATGGTAACCCATTATCCATTATTTCCCGGAATCTCGGAAGGACGACTAAGGGCTAAAATGACTGATCTACTGAGGCTCCGCATCCTTGTGTCATTTGGCTATTCGCGTCTTTCGTTTCGAGCTCGGCGCTCAGTGTGCCGATTGTCTCCTTCCGCTTCAGCTTCCGAGATGTGGAGGGCTGAAATTCCTCGGCCTGGAGACGAATACTCAAACAGTGACAGGAGTCGGCTTCCGTCTTGCGCTGGAGCGCCATTGGGCTCCCTTTTCAGACGTGGGATCGGAAAATCGCGACACTCGGGTCCGCGACCGCGCTTTCCGCCATTTTGTTCGGTCTATAGGCCGTCATTCCGGGCCGCCGCAGCGGCCGTTTCCCTCTCGACTGCGCCACCTCTCTCCGAATGGCCGGTGCGCCAACAACACTGTTCGAAAACACGCCGCGTGCGTTATCCGTGACACGTTCACTTGGCCATGCCGTGAATTCAAGCTGAGGGAGTGAGGCCATGCATGGAAGCCCTCGAAAGCTCTTAGTTGAGCAGGTTTTTCGTACGCTCTGTGTACGCTCAGCTTTAGAATTATCTGCAGAATTCGAACAAGCGTGTGCGGGTTCCCTTTCAATCGACTCCATCGAGGTGAACTCATGTTCCTGAGGAGAGGCCTGCGGTTCATCACCGACAGAATAGCATTTCTGCGAGTGAGGCATTACTCGGATGTCCTCAGGGCTGGACGGAGATTGCGAAGTAAGCGAGTGAAACTCGGAAAGCTAGAAACGATGAAGTTGGAGAACGATCAATTCCGGCGTATTCTCTCACCAGAGATGAAGGTTGTCGAAGAGCTCTTCAAGAAAAACGGGTGAGGGACTGGATGAGTGAGGCGCATAGTCGAGTTGGATGATAGAGAAGTTCTAAATAACCGCTGTCTTAATTTGAGATCACTCGTTCCTACAGATACCAACTCAGAATCGCCGGAGGAGCCGTCCGAGACCTTCTCATGGGCATCACGCCGCACGACATCGACTTCGCTTCGACCGCAACGCCGACGCAAATGAAAGAATTATTCGAGTCTGAAGGCATCCGGATGATTAACGCAAGCGGTGAGAGACACGGGACTATCACAGCCCGCGTCAACGATAAGGAAAACTTCGAGATAACCACTCTACGAGTCGACACGGTCACCGACGGTCGGCACGCTGAGGTGAATTCCATGTACATACACGTTATATGCTACGTACATATATCTGACGCGAAATCGAATATGGCTCACTGCTGGAGCTAGAAGTTCGCCGCGCAAATGATCGAGCCCCGGACTCCATCTCCACCGTGACGCAATTTCGATTCGATTCTCCGCAGGTCGAGTTCACTACTGATTGGCAGATGGATGCCAATCGTCGAGATCTCACCGTGAATGCAATGTTCCTGTCCTTCGATGGAACCGTGTTCGACTACTTCAAAGGTATCGAGCATCTTGCCCAGAGAAAGGTTCTGTTCGTCGGCGACGCCGCAAGGAGGATCCAAGAGGATTATCTCAGGATACTCCGCTATTTTCGGTAAGCAGTTTTGGACTAGGGTCGCTTTGCGCTGACTCGCATTCTCGGGATGATTCTCAGTAATTTCGAATGCTCCATCTTCTACAGTTTTTACGGACGACTGGCCGTGGACGAGAACGCTCACGATGCTTCGACGCTAGAGGCGATTCGTTTGAATACGGATGGACTCGCTTCAGTTTCTGGCGAGAGACTCTACACAGAGCTGCAGAAAATTGTGGACGGGCGCTTCCACCATAGCATGATTCGCCTCATGGCGGAGTTGGGGGTGTTGCAATATCTTGGTTTCCCACGGAATCCGAATCTCGACGAATTCTCAAGAGTCTGTAAACGTTGCCAGGATTTAGAAGCACTCGCCCCCACGAAGCTCGCGGCTTTGTTACGAACGGAGGATGAGGTGAGTTTCAACCTCGTTAATCCGATAGGTGCTCCATTCTTTCCCGTGGAGATCGTCTTTCCTCGCTCCTTTCCGAGAGAAGTTTTACGTCTGCATAAATTAATAACGGGCCGATTATGAATTCATAGATCATGCAATTGCACGCCAGGCTGAAGCTCTCTAACTTTGAAAAGCATCTCCTCTTATACATCAATCGGTACAGGAACGCTCTCTCGAATCTGAGCGATGAAGAAAAGTTGAGGACGAGTCAAGCTTACCTGTACAGGAACGATTTCAAATGTGAGGGTCGAATCATTTCCGATTTGTCGAAGAAGAATCTCGAGAACCACTCTGCTTTGAACTTCATCAGCTCATCATCATGTGCATATTTCAGTGGGCGCGCCAAAGGATAGGCTGAGATGGATCAAAGAGCTCTTGAAATACGAGGGGGAAGGCGACGTTCTCCAAAAAATGGAAGCTTGGGATCCACCGAAATGTCCCGTCAGTGGATTCGATCTTCAGCTTTTCGGTTTCCGCAAGGGTCCACAGGTCAATTCCGCTTTCCGATTTCAGACTGAGAGCGTTGGGATGGTGAATCCAGATTAAACCCTCTTCTGCGCGGGTTCTGAGAATTTTTCCCTGATGAATTTTCCAGCTCGGCGAGGTCGTTGGTTCACTGCGTGAAATATGGCTGGAGAGCGACTTCACGCTTGGTAAAGAGGAGCTCCTTCAGAGAGCTCGAGTCATCCGGGAGGAGCTCCGATCGCGGAGGTCCCGCGAACCGAGTCCAAAGGGATCGCCATCACCCGACGGTGATTGTAATATAATATCGGAGCGTGATAAAAAAACATAATGATTTTTCCTCGTGAGCGAGCTCCTTTATTCTACAACAACGCATGCCAACAGATTGCGATCAGTATAAATCACAAAAAAAACACCTCCGTTCACGGAACGCCAACTGCCAGGATTTCAGACGGACGTTTCGGAGAGACTCGTCCACTCTCCTAGTCCATTTCTTCTTTTGTACACAGTCACCACAACTTGGCTGCACTCACTGGGCTTTGAGCATGATTGAGTGCTTGGAATCGTATGTATTACGAATAGTTCCAGAGCTGTCATTGTATTCCAGCGATTTCCTCAATTGTGAACATTCCCTCAGTGACGATCTCGTCATCATATGTATTACTCATCATGTCTTCTCTCTGTACATTGCAGAGAGTTCGCGATGTTCCGTCGAAATCCCAAAAAAACAAACAATTTATCGGGTACTCATCCGCTCGAGTACGATAGGCGCTCCGCGGCTCAACAGGGAAATCCTCGCTCTGATCCTCGACGGTCGAGTTAAATTACCTCTAAAAAAAGCGGGATCTCCAACCCGAAGGGCGGAGAAGGTTTTCAGCCCTGAACCCCGTCAACGAGCGACGGCGATGTTCACCTCCTTCGTGGCATTTGTCTAGAATTTGAATTCTGGGGATGCAATCTGATTGCTCGAATCAAATTGGAACTCTTGGCCTTCGCTACCGGGCAGCAGGTGGGGGTCTTCGTCGGTGGCGTCGGAGAAATGATGTTCTATGATTTCGTAGGCTAGATTGTAAACTTCCTCGTTTTCCGAGTTCTGTGCAGCTTCGATGCGGTCCAGGCCCCCACACTCCTCGATCTGTTGTGCAACGGTGCCAACGAAAGTTGACGGTTCAGACATCGACGAGAGCTTGAGCAGATTATTGAGGGCGTCGAGGCAAACGTGCACCACCTGCGAATCCCGAACGTCCAGCATCGAGCAAATTGGCGGCACGACGCCCTGTTGAATTAAGTACTCCATCTGTTCCTTGGTTCCGGAGATGGTGATGTTCGATACGGCCCAGGCGGCTTCTTTCTGAGTTTGGAAATCGCCGTTTTCCAGATGGTGTATGAGTAGAGGCACGAGGTTCGCTTCGAGCACAGCTTGAATTTGTTGGTGGTTTCCGGCGGTGATATTCGACAGGAACCAGACGGCTTCTTTCGTGATTTTCTCTTTGGGGTGGTTCAGCAAGCCGAAGAAGTGGTTCAGCGCACCGTGGTTCAATACGATCTGAGTCTGTTCGTCGGTTCCGGCGGCGATATTCCCAATAGCTCGCAGGGCTGCGGTCTGAACCTTGAACTCTTTGTGCGACAAAAGAGGCACAAGATTAGGAACAATCCCGGCGTCTATGACGAGTTGGATCTGCTCATGTCCGGCGTCCGTAATGTACGAAATCGCCCAGACACTATCTACGAGGATCGAATTATCCGAGTGACAAACAAGCTGACCCAGAATAGGTAGAACTTCTATCACAGTGTGCATTGGCGGAGGAGGTTCTTTGTTGCGACACAAGTTCACAAGAACCCATGTGACGTTACGGAGGAACGCTAACGGGACGTCGGGCGTCACGAACGACAGCAGAGGCTTCACCACACCCAACTCGATGACGTAGTCGCGTAGCTGGGCTCCGTCGCCTATAATATTGCCCAGCGCCCAGACCGATTGCTCGCAGACATTCTGTTGAGGCGACTGCAGTAGCTCGAGAAACAACGGAACGGCTCCGGCCTGGACCACGGCGATCGTTTGTTTCGACGTCCCCGATGCGATATTCGTCAGGGCCCAGGCGGCTTCGAACTGCAAGCCAGGTTGGTCGTGTCGGCGGAGACACTCCACGAACACTGGGAGCACTCCGGTCAGGATCAGATCGTCGATGGGGGGGTTCCGGTCGGACGAGAGGAGTTTTCGAGCGGCTTGGACCGCCTCCAATTGAACAGCTGGGTCTGGACTCCGCGCACCTTCCACTATTTTTTCGAGGCTCATCTGTCTGTCCTGACTCGTTGCGGCTTCATCGTCTTCGTCCAGCACGACGTTACCCTCGGATGGAACGTTCCGCTTCTTGAGAAGATTCTGATCGCGCTTGTTCTTGCGGAGTTCGACAGTCTGCTCATTTCGACGTCTTCGCATCTCATCGTTGTCCTTGCCCTTGTTCTTGTAGTTCCCCAGACGGTTCTTGAAGCCCGCGTCGGCCATGGCCTCGCACGTGAGATCGACTCCTGGCACAATTCAGGCAGCGGTGGGGGGAGCTCACCGTTTTCTGAGTCAGATGAACGCCGACTTATCTCCGAGGAGATTCTGTTTACATTCGCACGAGTGGTAAAAATCAACTCTCTGTAACTGACCGTCGTCGTCGGCTGCCGCGTGGAGAGGTCCGGTAAGAGCAGCCTCTGAGGAGAGTCATTCGAAAAGTCTCGAGACTCTGCCCATCGCGGCGGTATTCCTACTGAATTTCCCGGGTCCGTCCCCCGAATCGCAGAATAGTTCGGCCGAGCTTCTGACTGGATCCCCGGCGTTTCCGGGCGCCAAATTATGACGGGAGGAATTCCCTTTCTCAACGCGGGCTCATGATAACCGTAGAGTTGAAATGCATTCATCCATTCGTGGTGATTCGCTGAAATCATTCACCATTCCCATCTTCCCGCGCGAGTAAGTACTCAGACCCGGTGAACTCGATGCCGGTCAAGTGTATTCCGGAAGACGATCCTGTGAACGCATTGATCGGCGGAGTGAATTGAAACCGAATTGCTCTCCGAAGATCAAGCTTCCAAGAACGATCGATAGCTTTGAGAATGATTGGAGTTTTCCTGCCCCGTGGGGGCTGGCCGCTGGTATCCTCCTTCCGATGATTGCTGCGAGACGCGGGGCTTTCACGGCGCCATCTCAAGCCGGAGATGTAACGGTCGAATCCCGATGGAATCATACGATAAATGAAGCCGCGATTCCTTCCAGGATCCCGAAGAAGATGTCTGACGAGATCAGAGAAGCGGTACCCTGCGACTTCACGAAATTTCGCTTCAAGAGAATCCTGAATGACGATGCTCATGCGAAAGTGAGCCACGATGGAGGAAACGAGCAGCTCAACTCGAGCGCTCGTCGTGCAGAAAATATATCCATATATCTAGTTTTGTCTAGAGTATATTGTACGCTCGACTGAGGTCCTCAATGCATTTTTTCTGCGGAGCAGGTCGTCTACATTGAGGGCCTGTTCGAAGGCGATGATCCGGCAGTGGTGATACTCGAGAAGGTTCCTTTCGAGGAGCAGCAGTGTGCGGAAATTCTGACTGAGTCTGGTGCTGGGAGCCATGCGGAAACCTTCAGAAACGACATCTATTCCGGGTACAGAATCCAGCCCGAGAAAAAGCTCAATGGTGAGTTCCGAGAATCCGAGCGATTCAATATCGACACAATGTGTTCTAGAATCCCCCTGCGAGCAGGTTTTTCGAAGCTCTTCCACAACTTTTATCGCTGTGCATCTCTTGCTCTTCTAGAGATCAAAGCCACGGTTATATACCCGGCAACGCCGAAACACATCGAGAAATACAGTAGACAGGAGTTCCACTACGTCAGAGAGACGGCGGATATTTACCGCGAGAAAGTCGCACCTTTCCTAGAGAAGAATAGTTTCTCACTCCAATGGGTCTACAACGTATTAGACCGGAAGAAAGAGGAGGAAAATATTTTGTTCGAGGACAAGGACGAGAAAGTGAGCCGATTAAGAGTGGTAGAACGCTTTTCCTTGAGAGCGAATTTCCCATGATACGTCGCTTCCTGGGAACGACAAATGACGAATCATACCCTCACGATTTTGTTGCTTGAATGGTTCTTCCGTCCGCCCCCCAGCTGGGATTCATGCTCTGCAAGGACATGAAGTGGGACATGAAGTCGAATGCAGATCTCCACGCGTTGGTCATAGCTCATGACCGGACCCTGCATTCGATCCGAGATCTCCGGCGGGAACATATCCCCCTCCTCGAAAATATCCGAGAAAAATCGATCACGCTCATCGAGGAAAAATTCGGATTGGGCGAGGACAAACTCCTCATGTACTTCCACTATCCGCCATCGTATTATCAGCTCCATGTTCATATTGTTGCTCTCACATTCGAGAACCCCCCAGGTGAGTTTTCAGTCTTCACGAGCGGGTTGCCATCCGCCTCCGCGTCCCGGTTACAGATGAAAAAAATTCGACCATCGCGGTCTCTGACATTCATGCTTTTTCCAGGTGGAGGTTGTCAGAGAGGGCACCTGCTGGACACCGTGAAATCAAACCTGGAGATTTGTTCCGATTTCTACGATAGAGCAACCTTATCCTACACTGTGCGCCACAGTGACCCTTTGCGCGATGTCTTCTTCCCCGAGAAAACAGATGACGAAAAGTCTATAATCGATCCAACGCGGCAATGCTAGGATGTTATCAGGTGGTCTACCTCCGAGTATCGCCCTCAACGAGCTCGCGCTCCTGAGTGGCTTGAAATTGTACACAATTTCAATTGTATACAAGTGTACCTATTGAAATTTCTCTGTCCATCTGGCTTAGTCCCCAAGAATAAATTGGAATTTGATCGATCGACGATGGTCCGTGTGATGGAAAGTCGGGATTGGAAGACCGGAAGATACGATGTGAAAAGTTTCTTTATTCAGGAATAGGAATATTATCGATGTCCCTAATGGATGATGAACTTCGCCTGCGTCGTAGGCGTCACAGACTTTTTTTACGTCTCGATGCTCAGCGAATGTGATCCAAAGACAGCGGATGCTCATTTCTACACAAATTCCATGTCCAGAGGTTGTTCTTCCTGGACATGCAGCGAACAGGCGGAAGCCATCATCGGTTCTCGAGGCATCATCCACAATTTGAATTCCGTCGTATTCTTACAGACGCGCGTTCTACCTATAGCGTTTGATTTTCTCCTTCCAAGTATATTATTATTTTTTCTCCTCGCAGTATCGTCAAGATGCGTTTCCTCATCCCATGTACCATTTTGGAAACCTTCTAATTTCCTTCATCATATCCGTCAAAGACTTCGCCGTCACGTTCACTTCGAGTTTATTCTTACCACCATCGACAGTATGATCATTTCCGACTTTATGACCACATTCGGATCAGCTGTTGAACTAGAACTAATCGAAATGAAGGTCGTATCGATTGAAGACGAGCGAGACGGGGGCAGATTGATACAGATGGCGTTGGGAGCAACCATGCGCCTTCTCTCAGCTGTACACCTCGACAAACCGTAATTGGTTGTGTTTATGGCGCCGTAGGTGTGGTTCGAAGTGAATTATTGACGATCGTGGGAGGCGACGCGGCTCGTCTTCTTCCTTTCTGCTTTGTTTCCATTTTGTTGTGGTAATGATAGTAATAATCAATGCAAAAATAAGTTATCATCAGCATCGTCCATATATAAATAATAGTAGTAATGCGATTGTTATTAGATATCTTCGCGACAGTCTTCTCCCCGGAAGTCATCGTTCCTCTTTCACCCACTTATCGCGTTCCTATCGATGACACTGACGGTTCCTGTTGACCTACTCTCCAAGATAGAATACTTTCTGCTTTCGCAGCCTCAGCATGCAGATCTGCTGGCTGGCTTACTTGCGTGGCATTTAGTGAGCTCGATTTCGGGGAAGGAGATGGCGGGAGGGCCAGAATCTAGTTAATCGAACAAATTAGACGGCCCGAGGGAATTAATGGAGACAGCATTTTTCTTGGACACTGAGCTCTAATCTCGACACGCGTGATGGCGGAGATCAAGATCCGGACCCGTCCCTCAAGGAAGACCGACGCAGTCCGTCAACTTCATAATTTAGGCGAATTCATCCACCCCATCCTCTCCCCCGGAATACACCGTTCCCGTCCCGTGTCCCCCTTTAGAGCACAGGGAAGTGACAATAGGTTAGCCGAGCGCCGGGGAATGGCTTATGGCACCCAACGAAAATTCCTGCGAATACTAAGGCGTTTCGAACCAGCTCATCCGTCGACCCGCCTGCCTTCTGGGGTTCGTATCGATCCGGTAAGAAACTTCCGAATACTGAAATCGACCTCAGTGTTCCCGCTCAGAGTTCACCTAGCCTCTTGATTTTCACGAAGGATGACCTCGCTCGAAATGTTTCTCACGTAGATGAACATCATCTGTGGCATCATGTGTAGTAAAAAACTCGACAATAATGATATCATGCCCGAACACAAAAATGTCGCCTTTGGCTCCCGGAGACTCGTCTTCCCCCAGTCTTTTGTTCTTACAGCTTCTACCACGGAATATAATTCATGCATTCCTCAATCATTCATGCATTCCACGCGTTTCACATAGCCTAACTTCGTCTTAAAATCCGTCTATAATTGAGTGAAATTCAATGAGGCAAGCTTCTCGAAAATTATGATGCTATAATGATGCTTTGGTGCCAGTAGGACCCGCTCTCTCCCCTGTTGTCGGAATCTACCCTGCTTCGTTTTTACCTCCGCCCTCTCCTCATGGATATCGTGACCAACAGTGTTGCGGATTGAGTCCTTTTTCTTCCCCCACGTCTCGATGAAATGAAGTGTGATAGACTAGATACTTCCATCGTCGCCGTTCGACACCGTCGTCGTCACCGATCGACTTATCGACAATCATCTCCCTGGCCTAAAATCGGTTAGCTTGAGGCGTTCATACACAATCTTATCAGTGAATCGGCACCATCACGATATCGACTTCTGCAGACTGCCATGTCTATCGTCGATTGAGTTCTTGTCGAATCGCTGAAAATTTTCGTGGAGTTAGGAGGGGGACTGTATCGCTATCAAGGCAGGAAAAATTAGAGCCATGAAGCTCAAATTGAGTCTCCAGATTTGCAGAGTAATTCAGTTCTTGTATTACCGATGATTATGTCGTCCTTGATCTTGTTCATGTGCTTCTTCATGTCGTTGAGAATTTCGTTTTTGAGTCTTTCCATCTGTTCGTTATCGATGACAGTTCCGTTACTGTCTCCATTCATTTTGATACCCTCCATGTCTCCAAGAGAGCCCATCCTTTGCCTAGAAAGACGGGGGAAGAAGCAAAAAAATGAGCGATCGTTCCGATCTCGTCAGGCTGATAGAACTAAAGTGACACGAAGCCCAATAAAATGCCCAATCCGGCGGGGAATCCCATAGTCTACTAACTTCCTCTGCGACTTCGGACTAGTGTCGCCTTGATCGTTTCGTTTTACAACTCCATTTTGCCCAGGTGACCAGGTTTTACAGTTTGCGTTAGATTGCCCATTGCTTGCTGAATGGTCCGTCTGGTCCTTGTCTTTCCCGTCTTGGAAAAGGGCGGTCGCAGCGGATTTCTTCTCCGCCTGGGCCCTCCTCTTCGCAAGAGTGCCTTGCATTTCATCCAACATACTGGCCATAGGGTTTCCTGAGCTCTGTTTTCTCTGAAACATCAGACGTGGCGTTAGTACTCCGAGCTTCCAAGTGCAAGAGGTGGAGTGCTTGTCCGAACCATGTGAATTCTGTTCTTGCTCCCGCCGAAGGTGAGCTTACCAAATGGCTGGTGTCGGGATGGTTGCCACCGTTCTCGGCAGGGGGCGAGGTCTTCTTGAGTTTAACGCTACTAAGAGCGGCGAGGAGGGAGTTGCCACCGTCTCCTGATGAAGGTCCCCCGGGCGGAGGAGGAGGAGGGGGCGGAGGAGGCGCACCAGCTGTCATCGGCGGTCCCGGCGGAGGGGGTGCCGGCGGAGCGCCCATCGGGGGAGCAGGTGGAGCCGGGGGAGCAGGAGGAGGACCCGCTGGAGGAGCAGGAGGAACGTTTCCAACTGTGCTGTAGGGACTTCCATTGCTGGATAGATTCCTCTGGTGCTGTGCTGCACCCATCGGCATGGGGGGAGGAGGTGGTGGAGGAGCTCCGTTCGTCACCGGAGCCACATGATGATGGGTCTGAGGTGGAACTTCGACCGGTGTTTGGTATATTGGAGCTGTGACGGCGGCAGCGACGGCGGCGGCCGGAGCGACCGCAGGAGCTGCGGCTGGAGGTTGAGGAGGGAGTGCTTGGACATTGGGATTGGACAACTGCTCGAGGGCAGAAGTCATAGCATGAGCGAAATGCTCGGCGTCATCCTTAGAGCTGAAGTTGAGTCCGTAAATGGTTCTTTGGTCCCTCCATTGATGGAAGGTAGGCGTTGCTTGGTTGTATTTGAAGCCCCGTAGGATGGCGCTGTTTATGACTACCTCGTGATCGTCCAGTTTGCGGCCCACAATGCGGAACGTGCCGTTCAGAGTGTGCTGGTAAATGTGTACCTTGGACAATCCAGATGCCGTCCCCGAAGGTATCCATTTCTTACTTTGCTCGTTATAAACGAGAACCGACGCTCTGGCCGAAGCAACCGAAACCTCACTGCGAAAGAGAATATCGGCGTTAGTCTCTTGGAATCGTGCAGAATCGGCAGGTTGGCCAGATGCAAATACGAAATACGAATTCTGTAGAAGTCGTCTATATCCACGGCGAGACCGTAGGAGCACCGGAGGATGTCGTCCCGGAAGCCCCGCGGTACGCGACGCTCATCCTCGAATCTTGTCCGCGAAACAACTACTCGAATCAGCTGATCGGAGAAACCCTGACCGATGCCCGACGAGACCCGATCGATTTCTACCGGAACCTCAATAGAATCGCGCATCTAACGACGTACTGAGTACTGCGGAAAGGGCCGCCGGTATCTTAACTATGAAACCGCTTCTGTGCCTTTCCGCTCCTCTTCTGGCTCTGATTGTTGTTGAGCGAGGGTCAACGAACTAACGGCCCACCCTTTCCGTGGGTAGAAAACCTTTTCTGCCTGCGATCAGAACTGACGCAAATAAACACCAGAGCTGCTGCTGTCGCCGTCGCCACCATTTACCACTATCAACAACGAAAGCAGAAGACGCTTATGCGCGACTGTAATCAAGATTAGCAAGCAGCAGAGATGACGTCGGCGTGACCATTTCTAGGAGGAAGAAAGAATCGGTCCGTCAGAGCAGCGTCGCGACGGCTCAACGATCGTTTCGTCACAGAATCGTACGAAGATCTCCGGCGAAAATAACGCGTTCTCCTTCCGTCGACCGCCCGATTCCGACAGAGCACGGTCGCAATGAAGTCTGCAAGATTCCTCATTCAGCTTACACTTCGTAGTACGGAGACACTGTAGGATTCGTAGAAACTGCACGAAACTGACGGGTGAGCGTCATTGTTTCGATGGGCCGCCGCCGACCACGCAACTCGATCAGGGCCTAGGGCCTCTGTCTCCCGCTCATTCGTTCCGAGTCTCTCACGAACTTGCTGCGAGCGGTGGCAGCCGAACTGCTCGGATGGGGCTGCTCGGCAGGCTGGCTGGCTGGCTGGCTCACTGACTGGGAACTCTCCCCACCCATCCTCGGAAGGAGGAAGGAAGGACTTCATTTACCCAGAGTCCCAGCCGGGTGAGCCGGGCCCTCTCCACGACACCCCACCAAGCGCATAGATCGCAGCGGAAGGAGCCCAACAAACGAACGCTGGGCGACCGAGCGACCGGCCGCTCCAGTCACGAGCACGCCGCCTCTTCGTTCCTCCAACAGGATTCTCCATCACGTAAATTCTCCATCGGTGGTTGCCTCTATCCGAAATCAGGGAGACTCACTTGTCGAGATTAGCGCTGTTTCTCTTCTTCGAAGTCATTCTTTCGCGATAGGGTACGCGCAATGCGCCACTTCGAAGCGCGGGAGACAAGCGGTAGAGGAGTATCGAAGGAGAGTTAGCTTTTCAAGGTAGTCCGCCTTGTCCGGATCGTACTGGCTTGCTTTCTTGTCTGCCTTCCACGGATCAGGGAGGAATCCACCGAGCAACCGATCGACCGGCCGCTATTTCCCCGTGGAGTCGAGCCAAAAAACCAAGTCGAGAACCCTTCTTCGCCACCGCACAGCAAATGCGTTGCGCACGAGAACTTGCGCAAGTTCTGGTCGCACGACCTCTCAGCCAGAAGGGTCACACCGGTCTCTCGGAGGCTTGGTTTGCCTCCTTTGGCGAGCGCACATTATTTTCTCAGGGACTCGGGCTGCCGAACGATTCGGCAGTGAACGATTTCTGTCCGCTTCCCTGCCGTCAGCTGGCAAATCGCAAGGCCACTCGTTCAAGGCAACGCCGCACCCTTTCCAAGGAAACAGCAGCAGACCTCCGCCATGTTATCCGGAGCTCAGCGAAGGAACGAGAGAGGGCCCGGGCCCTCCGGGGCCCTCGCGTATGGCGGACGAGAGAGGAATACAGACAGTATATGACACACGGGACCGCAACGGAGCTACTCCAGCTGCCGCTCCCGATTCGCGTCTCTACTCCGCGCATGATTTTTCCGCGTTTTTCACCCGAGCTAGGCGATTAAAATACTTAATGGTGAGCCTCTCACGGTAACGAGTTGGGAATCATCCACTGCGTGCTCCTGATCCTCGAGCATATTCGTGATGCGGAGCGAACACCTGCACGACCGGCGCGGCGACCGGACCGGCACTTTCCGTACGACTGCGGCGACATCCCCGAGAGGTTCTGCCTTCCACAGTCTTTGAATCATGTTTTCCCATATGAGGAGGTCTACGGTGCTTCGAAAGGCCCAAGATCGAGGAATGAGTCGAATCTGATAATTGAATAGTGGAGCTTCCATTTGAGATCACATTCCCCCGTGAGCATACAGACATAGGCGATCGCTCAGGATGAGCTCCATCTCGGTTCCCGCGGTCACATAATGAACTTATTCCCCGACACAGATCGGAGAATGAATGAATAGAATAAGACGCATCCGATTTCATCGAAGAGGTCCAAGCCGAGCGACGCGATCCGTAATCGGCGATCGGCTCGAGCTCCGATCATCGAAATCTCGCAGGAAGGTCCCGTCGGGACCCCATGGTACTTCGTTCTCACCATCCCCGAGGAAAGCACCATTCCACAAAAGAATAACGTTATATATTTTTCCTCCTCCCGTCGCGCGTCGGTACAGGCCGAGAGGGACACGTCCTCGATTATGTACTGATGACTTCAATGAGCTGTGTCGTCCTCCAGATCGAGGATATGAGCACTTACCATTTTTGGTACTGTTGTTGCTGCTGAGTTGGTTGTTGAGGTTGCTGAGGACTTGGCTGCGGTTGCTGCGACAAAGGAGGTTGTGGTTGCTGTTGTTGCTGCTGCGGCTGTGGCTGCATGCCTACGGTTTGTTGCGTTCTGTCCTGTGCTTGCTGATACTGTTGTTGCTGATAACAGGTGGTGTCGTAGACCACCTCTTGACCAGCAGCTTGGATCTGCTGAGACGGAGTCACCACCGCGCCAGGATAGATACCGGAGTGGTATTGCGACGGATGCTGTTGCGGGTGATGAATTTGTTGCTGTTGGTGCTGTGCTTGCTGTGAGGGGTGGTACTGTTGTCCCCCATGATGCTGCTGGTGGCCGTATTGCGGCGCTAAGGATTGCTGCATCACAGAGTGTCGACTGTAGTTGAGCTCACTATTTTTTGTTTTCAATTCAGTCGACGATGGACTACTCAGGCGACCCGTCGTACTGAGCCGAGCTATCGGATGATACTCGCTCCTCCAGACCTCTTGTCGCCCCTGTACAGATTTCCACTCAAGCGAGGAGGATGATTCCCTTGTCAACTAGTTCGGACGCAGCGGTAGGCTCTGGGGAGGCTGATCCTAGTTTCAGCTAGCCACTAGCTAATTGATATGTCTTCGTAGATAAAGAGAAGTTTCCTCCTCGAACGCATGAACTTCTGATCCGGTGCCTCCTGGAAATGAGAGCGGAAACTCACGATTAGACTCACGATTCACCTATCGCACGGTAATTCCTCCCTCGGGGGGATCCGTAGCTGCACTCATGTTCGTCCCCACCGACAGCCGATTCGGGGATGGGTATCAATTTCGGCGGTCCGATCGGAAATTCACGTGACTTGAACACCTGACCGCGATCATTTTCGGATATTCGCTAGGACAAACACCGCTCCTTCACATAGGGGTAAGATACTGATAAGTCAACAGGTTCCGCTAAAGCGCACTCTCGCTGTGTTTACCCTCGGAGAGTGGAGGCTTCCAGCAGAGATCGCTACAAATGTGGTGATTGTCGAAGCTGACCGCGAAAGCCCTTGCGGGTCTTCTGCCGTTGAGAGCACAGTCAACACAATCGACAGTCACATTCCCTCAGGTATCATGAGCGGAATGGAGAAGGGTGAGGAAGAAGTTTCGGCTGCTGAGTGAGGGGTACACTTCCGGGAAGCGCTTCCTTGGCGCTGAGTTCTGAGTACGGAATCCTAATAATAAAATATCGTGGTCCCGAGGAGGTGAGTAGAATCGAAGACGCGTCAGGAGGAGGCTTCCCCACGTCTGGTGGGAGAAATCTGAGTCGTCGATCCAACCGATCTTCCTCTCTCGAGTTTCGTTTCCCATTTCCGAAGCCCTATCCAACGATCGAGTAATCATTATTATCGACGTATGGAGAAGCCGCCACAAAGACTCCGGAGCTTTAATCCTCCGGAACACTCTCGGGAGTAGATTCCACGGAACGAGAGAGTCCCGATCTGAGTCTGAGGCGACGGAAATCGCTCCTGAACGAGGAATTCTTCCGCTCGCTAGACTTGCGTCCGTTTTCCCTCTGAAATCTCGCGGATGAGACGTGCGAGGGAATACAAGACTCCGGAGAATGAACTCGTGGGAAGGACGCTTCAGGAGATGGATCGTCTCGCTCTCTTCTCCCCCTAATTATAGCGTCGGCTTTAGCGAGGAAAAAGGAATGGAAGCGGCTCGGAGACCATTGGTGTTTTTTTCGAGGCGATTGACTTCCTCGGGGTCTGAGAAACTTCCAGAAGGCTGGAACTTTCTCCTGCATCAGAAGAAACGCTCGCAAGGCATCCACCGCTGGTACGGCCCGTAGCCGGAGTGGCTCGGTTTCCGAACACATTTCCTTTTCGTGGTTCGTGTATGGTCGTGTTGACAGCGAACTGAACTCCGCGAGCGGCTCTCGATTCAATTATTCGATTTGCTCGAGAGCAGAGGCCCTAACATTGAACGGGTACGCCCTACCAAGTCTCTCCCTCTGACAGTCCTCCTTGTTCATCGAGATAATAACCAAACAAAACAGTCGATGGGCGCGCTGAGTCCGGTTGACATTGAAGACAGGCGAAAACTGTCATCGTCGGCGAGCCTCTCTGTATCGAGCGTACTCTTTACCTCCGTAATCTTTTATTTCTTCGTCGTGGATGTCTCACGCAAGAATGACTGTGGTGGCCGGACGGATGCACGCACAACGGCCGACGCTGGCTGGCGCTCACGTCAGCGATCTGAGCGCCGAATGCCACTATCGGAATGGAGAAACCATCAACCGACATTCCGACCCCGAGATGCCTGCGGTAGCAGTGGACTCCGTGGTAGTTGTAGTCTTGCCTCGGCACATGTGTTCGGCGGTTGATTTTCCATTCAATGTAAACATTTCCACTGCTGACTGCATGTAGTCGTCTTCCCGTCATAGGAATAATTTCTCCCTCCAGCTCTGTCTCCACACTTCGCTCTGACTGGGATGGTTGGAGGATGAGACTTTCTCGGAGAAACCGTCGAATCATCGAAATATCTACTGATCACCAAATTCCAGTCGCGGATCACGCACAGGGCAAATCTGCCCGGAGGCCATCGCTTTTCCCTCGCTCATCGCAAGACAGATACTCCTAGGTACGGACTTGACCCCGAGCCTCAGAAGCAGCATCTCAAAGCAAAGGCCCCCCCCGAGGGTTTTGGTGGACGGAGAGCCCTTGGACGACACTGAGATCCAGCGGGGAGCAGGAATCAGCGCCGAGAGAATTAATGAAGCTCACGACGCGACGCGAAAAGTCATCCAGTCTCAGCCAACGAGCTTTCCTCGGGACGGAACACGATGTTTCGGAACTGCCCATTAGCGAAGGACGCGCCGCAGCTCATCGAAAGGTCGTGCGAGAAACAGTTCTCTTCTCTTCGCTAATGCTTTCCCAAAGTTCCGTGAATGCGCGCGCCTTCCACCGACATGACATTTCTCTGACGTACTGATACAAACAGCAGTCCGAGCTTGTTCGAATTTCCTACTCCCATCGAACTTATTCGGCATCCAAAGGTCGAATGTGATGTCATGTGACACCGTTTGGAATCGGATCGGTGATTCCAAAGGCCAAATCACGTTGTTGCGTCACGAGTCACGGAATCTATAGCGGATGTGCGGAGCGATCGGCGAGTTCGACAGACTCTCTAAGCCTCAGGTAGCCGGAGTCGACGAAGATTGGAACGATCCAAGGAGTATGGGAGGAAAACTCGGACAGCTTCGCGCCCGTCCGTCTGCGAGTGCAAAAATCGACTGCGATCGCTCTTGTGAATTGCGACGTTACCCGTCAGATAGAGCAGAATGACGCTGCTACACCATCTTTCAACCGGAGCAATTATCTTCAGGACTCCAACATTTCAAAAGTTCGGTTCGGTCAGTTCCGTACCTGTTCCGCCAAGAAAGATGTTCCCGCAACATCATCGATCAGACAGACGTTCACTGTCTCGAGAAGACTCCAGATCAGCCTATAATTATAATCTTCTCGTTACTACCACAGTAAGGGCGGGGGAGGGTATCAGGCCTGTCGCTGTTTCTCCCTCATAGTGCAATCCTGACTTTCCTGACTTTTGAATTGGAACCTTTATTCCCCAACGAGAAACATCGCCGACCTCGGGAATTGAAGCCGGCAGCCCCCGACGATGGCGGCGTCAACAAAGCGCACGGCTGCATGAGCCGCACGCGTTGACTACTCGAACACCACGCGGCTCACCCAGATCAGCCTCCCACCACCTAACCCGTTAGACGAGAACCCGATTTCTGGGTCGAATATGTTGTCTCTTCTTTTGACAGCAAATAAAAAACGGAGAATCGGGCTCAGTCATCTGCAGCTATCTGAATGTTACGCGTCCAGGCTGGAACCTCTGAAGAATCGACAAGTCACGATTCACGATCAACGACGACAAGGGCTCAAACTATCGCGATCCTCCCTGTGTCTCTATCCCGAATAAATTTGTAGCGTTCCCGATGGACTATAATTGATTTCCGGACCTACATATCGGAACTAGGTAAATGTTCCGAACGCGGATGGTCACACGACCTCAGCTGCGATCGTGCAATGGCGACGACCCGACGAACGTCTTCCAAGTGACTTCGATCCTGCGACCCGGCTTAACCTTGTTGTTTTCGAACTGAGCTCTAATGTGTTTCCATCGGAGGGCAAGATGACTTTCGGAGTCGATATCAGCCGTTCCCGATCGGGGCTTCCGATGGGGAATCATCCCCGCAGTACTCGGTGTCGCAATCCGCAGCCGATGGGATTCAGGAATTCCTCCGCGGAAGCGGAGCGGAAAATCATGTCTGAGCGGTTCTCGGAGGGAACGCGCGTCAGAGAAAGCTTTCATGAGAAAGAGCCATAAAGGAACCTTTCTTAAAAAATGCGTGCCCCGAGGCGCTGGAATGCGACACGGGAAGCTTTTATTCCGCAAAGAAACGCTCCCGAGGACGATCGCGTAGGCTCGAAACGCTCGGAGCTTGACGAGTCGCTCCTTTCGTTCCGGTTCGGTCCGCGGGGAGCCCGCTCTTGGATTGACAGTAGGAAATCGCTGGTCTCTCAGATCGGAGCCGTTTACGAGATCGGTCGCCAATTAGTCCGCTTCCTCCCGTTCATTGGGAAAACGCGGCACGCATGGAATTTCCGCGTTAGATTCTCTTCCGCAAACAGTCCTCGACGAATCAAAAGAGATCCTGGCGGGATCCCCAGACCGATTCTCTGCTCGGGTAACGAGATACTGTCGTGCTACTGCTGCTGCTGCGCATACTCTTCTCCTGCTTCACGTCCGAAACACTCTCCGGGAAAGAGAGGCGTATCGATAGCGTACCGTTTATGGTAGTTTTTGACGGAATTCTTTGACTCGAGCCGCAGCTCACGCGACTTATTTGGAGCTGGGATAAGGTGAGAACGCTGGGATAAAACCTGGATAAGGCCAGCTGGAATTACCGCGATTCTGGATGTCAGCATCCAGCTTACAACAACCCGATGTCATATAAAAATTCTCGAGGAGCACCAGTTTGTGCCCTACATTCTGTTCCGGTCGACTCCGATTCCACGGGCGGTCAGCTCTCGTTCGGAGTACAAGGCTATCGAGATCGTAGTTTTTTGCTCCGAGCCGCTCATGAGTCAGAGCAAAACGGTTTCGGCTGTCACGCAGGTTCTCGCAACGTCAGCCTTCCGGTCGATGGTCTGTGTGCCGTTATCCTGCGGATCTGCCTGACTTTTGTCGTGAGACGTTTCAAATCCAGTGGTCTCAGATAGGGGCATGAGAAGCCCCGTGCCCCAAGCACCCGCGCCGTTCAGAGAGACAGTTCGCGTAGAGGCTCGAGACGCTCCCGCCCAAAACAAATCAAGAAGCAACCGATCGGACCCGAAGGGCTACGGTGGAATAGCCTGCTTCCAGAGCTCTCTACCGAGGACTCCGAGAAAATCAGTCCGGACGTGGCAACGAACTGTTTCACGTCGTTCCTTTTCGTTACATTCGCCCATCGTGTCGATCAAGGAATTCTTGAGGAGCATCCCTCACGAAACTGCGTGTGAACTACGCGACAGGAGAGCATTCTTCCCTTCATGGTCCGACGTGCGATCGGAATAAAAATGGGTTATCTCTTGATGGATAGGTGACAAATAAGCGTGGGCGGAACGACTCATGAAGAAATCAATGGTGTCGGAGCCGGTGGCAGCGACGGCGAACTTGGCTCAATTCAAACGGCCGTCCGAATCTGTCACTCCGATGGGATGATGCGCGCGCTGTGTGTGGCGCGCGATCCCCCAGGCGGTGAGCTGAGGGGGCCAGACGAGGGGAAGCAGAGCGAGCGAGCGAGAAAACCGGCCGACTGAAAAACCAAAATAGAAGACGAAAGCAAGAGCAGCTCGTCACCGCTGTATACGTCCTGACCAAACAACAGCCGAACAGCGACAACGAGACTCTTCAGCTTCTTCACGCTACAGCTCTAGGCGAAGTTCGACTTCTGACCGATTGAAGTAGCTGCTGTTTCGAACAATGGAATCATCAGCAATATCAACGTTGTGATTTTCTCGCATTAACAATGAGGCATCTCGGATGCTGTTTATCGTTTCGAGTCGATAACATCAGCTCAGCACCTCGAGCTAGCCGCTCCGCTCGAAATACTCATCGAGCGCCTACCTGTACACAGTGCGGTAAGATAGTCTGCATGAGGCGCGCGTAACCGGATTGTTCTGCCGGGAAACCCCGCGCACCATACGTGTCATGACGGATCAGCGGCTGTTTTCTTCCCTGTGGGGCTGTCCACGTTTTTTGCCGAGCGATGTGGTTCAGTCGATAGCCCGTAATCCTTCATTAATAATCCCAGCCCTAATAATAATTCGATCAAACTAGAGGGAGTCGATGCGACGTCGACAGCCTACAGGCAAATGAAAGAAATCACCCAACAAGAGGACCGACTCCCCGTCGCATCGCGCCTCGCCGATCCTGAAATTTCGCGGGCGATCAGTTTATTTTGTCAGCTCTTGCGTGAGCGTCGTAGGGCTGAGAATATTCTATCCTATTCTATCCTTCATCGGCGCCTAATAAAAGCGTGCTCAAAACTAAACTGTGCCCTTCAAGGAAGAAAGAAGGCAATTGTTGTGCAAGAAACTCCCTCTGACCGCGATTCCGCAGCAAAAAGTTTCTTCTGTCGCTTAGACCGAGCGACCGACCGTCAGTCAGACAGTAAGTCCTATGGACGTAGAAGCGGGACATGGATGGTCGGTAACGTCACCGTCGTCCTTGTGAGACGCTGCACGACTCCGCGAATCCGACCCCGCGTCGGGAAACCGTTTAAAGCTGGGTACGTTCAAAGGCGTCATTTCTGAGTCACGGAGACGATCCAGACAAAAACTATCCTAGCGTCCAAAATATAAAGTGTCGGAGGGAAGGCTCACCACTGAACCAATGGGCATCTTCAGATCCTCGATAATACCCCGGAACTCATTTTAGCAGAATCTGGATCTGGCGAGCGACTCGGATTACAACACAGTGAGCATTGAAAACATAATCGGAAATGATGTTCAATGTCGTCTCGGATCGCTTCGATTCGGAAATATATTCATCTATGCTCAGAAAATAACACCGCCATACGTCGCTGTTGCCTGGAGAGCCGAGTAGCAGCTAGGATACACGTGAAATTCGCGTGAAATTTCCGTGTTATCGGAAGTCGCACACGTACGATGACGCGAAAGCCGCGGAGAATCCCCAAATAATTGAACGGGAAAATTGACCGACTCATTTCAATTCGATCTCAAGGCCACTTTCGCAGCTGTCTCCAGCGAAACATTCTCACAGTAAACGAACGAAAGAGTCGTTGTCGCGTAAATACCCGATGAAAGCTTCCTCGCTTAACCATGGACATTTGCGGAAGTTGGACAGGTACCACAGCTCATGATCAGTTTTTCCGATGGTCTCGTGCTCGAATCAATTCTTCTCCGTCTGCTTGCTTGAGGCTGATATGAGCCGCCGGAAAAATATTCGGAGCATCGACATAGTATGACGGCGTACTTGATGCAGAATATCTCGATTTCCCAGGCCCCGAAAAGAATGCGGAAGCTAAGCAGGCCAGCGGTTCTTCGGAATATTTTCAATGTAAACGCATTCTCATCCCCCCTAAATTCATGTTAGGGGGGATGAGAATCGGGGCGATCAGGACCTTAACTGTCGCATCAGGGATGGTCAGCGCGAGTGCTCTCGTGCACGACGTCTAATGCGAACGCGCTGAGCGATTGAGCATAACGAGTGCATTAGTTTGTGGATCGAGTTCTGCGCAACGCGTAGCTGTTTTCGTCTTTGAGCGATTCAGCTAGAAATCGGAACCCCTGGGCTAATGCCGACAGTTTCCACAGCAGGCAAGCGTGGAATGAATTCGAGCTTGAGATTTTCATTACGCTCTTTCTCTAGAGAGCATAATTTGGACATTCTCGCCAAATGTTCGTTTCTTGCGAACGTATCAAACCAGACCCGCGCCTGTAGGTATGTCACACCAGAGGACGTGAAGGAAAAACGGGAAGGGGCTTCGTGGAAATGTCACGGAAAAGTGAGCCCTCCTTGTCGATACTCTCGAGAAAACGGCCGACGAGACGGTCTGTCGAGATGATTGTATTTTCCAGAGCTGTCGCTATTTTTCGGATACAATTTTCGTCGGAGAAAAGTATCTCCACAATGATGGAGCTTCATGAAATTGGTCATCCGCGTCACCGGTCAAATACAACATCGGAGGACACATACACATAAATCAGAGCATTCGATGGAATCGCGCCCGATTTCCAAAAGCACTGTCAATTGCGCCGCCGCTCTGGGAGAGGTGTAGGCCTAGGGTGGGTGGGGCGCGGATGAGGTTCTGAGGTGAGGCGCAGCTGGAGACTCGGAGAAGCCCACGACTTCAACATATGACGCTGCACACATTTCACCATCAGTTTTGACTCTTGCCAAACTTCCAGCGAGTGAATCGGCTCAGAGTTTCTGATGACAATGAAGTTGCCACTTTTTTGGGGTTCGCATCGAGAGAGAGGGGGCGGATTCGATTATCCTGGCGCGTTACATTAGAACAGCTAATTGACTTCACGATTCTTACGCTGCCATCGGATCAGCTGGTATGTAGTTCTCGAGAAACGGCAGTGGAAATCAGCTACCGTTGTATTAATTCTAAATCCCGAGAAGTTCGAGATCTCTCCAATGCTAGACCAGCAGAAAAAGTGCGCATCCGTCCTGAGCGTCCAATGCAGCGATTTTTCTACGATCATTCGGAGAGCACTGGCCGGCGTCTGTTCTGGAATGCTGACCGAGCGTGTCACTCAAAAGATATCGGATGCCTCTGCATTGCAATGCCGCCTCTATAGAGGATGAGGGATCTTCTCAATGCGTGGACTCTTTGAAATGTCGAGCGCTTTCCGAAAGAGCGTTGATGAAACCCTACGGATTCGCTTTGCTTACCTGAGCGACCGGTTTAGATGTTCATTTCAATCTCCGCCGTCAATACACTCACTATACCAGCTCCCGGAATTTTGACACACACTCTCACAAGAATGGCACTCTCGAGAAGTTTCTGTGGATTTTTTAATTCATCATCTACTGATCCATAGTAATCTTCTCTGGTTCATTTTCTTCTTCCTCAACAACTCTCTTCTCACAACAACGCCATGGCCCGTCTGCTGCTGCTTTTGCTGCTGCCGCCGCTGCTGCGTGCTACGGTCCTCCTCCTCATCCACCGCTACCACTCTGCTACTACTACCGCCGCACCGCCACCACTCCACCACCGCGGACAAACAGCCAGGATGACGGCCGACACTCCAGAGGCGAATCAAGCCGCGCTCTGCAGAGACGCCACACGGAAGAGCGGGACAAGAAGTGGAATCCTGAGCGAACAGGCAGGCAGAACTTCCTCGCAGGAGATCGCATGCGAAAATTCCATTCAATATAATGGCGGAATATATTGGAATTGGCCGGAATGGATTAGGCGGGGGAAATGATTGCGATGATCTTTGCCTACTGTCCGATCGTCGAGGATTGCCCGATCGGATAGTAGACAAAGATCATCGCGGTCTCTGTCATCTGCATTGAGAGCAGAAAACAAAACGAGCCGGTCATCTGTGTGTGTGAGGGTTTTTAGAGAACGCGGCGTTCCACTGATTCTCTAATTGCCCCGTTCACTCGTGTTAAAGTTGGCACTGCGAGCTCTATTCCACAGCAGTAGTAGGCTGCTCCGTATTCCCAGATCCGGGCGACAATTCACCGGCTCTCAAAAAATGGGTGAGCTCACTCAGGTTGTTTACTTGACCGTAGTGCTTTGGGATCTTAGTTCGAGGAAGAGGAGAAGTTGATGCTGGAGTGGAGTTAGCTCCCCTATTTTTTACGGAGTGGAGGCTGCTCCATACGCCAAGGGAATAGTCAAGTTCGATGAGTCGACAAGTAGTAAGGCTATTTTTTTGTCTGACAAGTTCGTCTGTTGACCTTCCTTTCGCTCCGGTGCGGAGGGTACGGTCCGGTGAGGCTCCAAAGTATCGAAGTTGTGTTATGCAGGCAGAGACCGTAATCAGAGCCGCTTTCGGTCTTCTTGCTTTCGCTCATCCACGAGTGCTCGACAGACGACGAGCTCTTACAATTCGACACTCTCGCTGAGTCGCGTCGCACGCGTTCGTGCGACAACCACGCGATGCGCTTTCACAGATCACGGAGTTTTCGACGAACTTCCCTGTATGTGGTGCTCCTGATGCTTATTCTGTTGGTGGTGGTGAATTTTCTACAAAAAGAGGCAGCCAATGGCTGCGGGGCCACCGAGGACGCTCACCCGTGTCTCGAGAAGCTCTTTCCGCTGGTTTTGAAGTCTCTCCAGTCGCTCGATATCTCACACTACCTCTGTTTCTACTCTCTCTGGGGAGCACTGAAAATCGGAGAGCCTCTCCCGTGGACCAACCGGATAGAACTCTGTATCCAGAACGAGGAATTGCTGGAGAAGGCCGACGAAGGCGCCGTCGTGAAGGCGTTTCGCAGGCACGGGTTGGAGGTGCGCTACGATTCCCCTAACGGGCTGTACTATGCGTGGCACGATGCCGATGTCCGCTGTCAAGTCTACTTGTACGTGTTCGAAAGCCAAGAGGGGTCCGCGTGGCGGGTCGGCTGGAAACATCGACTCAAGAGCTCGAAAGTCTGTGATGGGGGAACCTGTTTTCCCGCCCGTCTCATCAAGCCCCCGCTCAAGCAGCTTGATTTCATGGGCGTGCGTGTGAATGCGCCCCACGAAGAATTCGAAATCCAAAAGTATCTCTATCCGGACTCATGGTGGAAGGATGTCCGAGCACCCAACTGCTGACGCCGTATAACCGCAACGAAGCATCCGAGCGTTTCCCCCGCTCGCCTGCCACGATACAAGAAGCTTCCGATGTACAAGGATCAATTTAGAGAGAGATTCCATGCAAAGTCAATGTCAAGAGATGAAAAAAACTATGAGCCGCTGATGTTTGTACAGATTGATATTGCGACCTTGGGATCTCCCCAGCTTGGTTGAAACTGTAAATAACTTGGTGCAGTGATGTTTCGTATCTCTTTCTGACTCGATTTCGCACAGCTTTCCGTGCATCAAAACCGTCTGTACACTGTACATACTGTTGGAACACTAATTGTTAATGAATAAATTGAATGGTTTTGACGTTCATCTCTATGACCGACTCCATGGGAGGGATCCAGCTGACTGTCGCCTAACTATGCAACTTTGCCGAATTTCCTTGCGGATCCCCGCTCCTGAACATCGTCTTTCAATTTGGAGCCAGGAACCTCTAGGACGGAAATTCTCCAAATCTTCGGCGAGACTCCCGGAACGCGTTCCGAAATTCGCTCCCGGCTTTCCAAAAATTCCCCTGAGGGGGACTTACGAATTCCGAACCCTGAAATACTAATTATGAACCTCATCATTTTGATTCAGTCGATCCGAATAATTGAAAAGCTCAGTATCTCTTCCCCGATTGCAGTGCCAAAGAAAATCGGAACTCACAATGGTACGTTCCATTGCGACGAGGCTCTGGCCTGCGCATTGCTGAAACTGCTCCCTGAATATTCTACCGCAGAAATCCTAAGGTTAGTCCCGAATCAAGATTTGAGATGGAGCTGGTCTGCAATCAGCCCCGCTCGCGGCTTCTGACTATCCGTACCCCTCATATTGAAGTAAAGTTCAGTTATCACTGCTTCCTGCCCCCTTAAGGAACTTTGGTCTCCATATTGTCGAAGACGTCCTGGAAGCTCCGCCGGGCGGAGGTCGTCTCAGGTCTCACTCATCACTGGGCTCTCGGTGTTGCTCATCGCTTCGGAGATGCATCCTTACAGGATCCTTTGGGGGTTATTCAATCTCGCTTGATTCTCTTCCAGAACGCGCGACCCGGCCTTATTGGAAACCTGCGATGTCGTTGTCGATGTCGGCGCGGTCTACGATGCGTCAAAGTTCCGATTCGACCATCACCAAAAGACTTTCCAGGTGAGTGGAGTGATCTCTCCAGCAGAGAATATATCCCTACATTCCTCATTCGGCGCTCACTCAGTCAATAGATTGTAGTTCCCAGCGGATGGAGAATCGTTCTTAAGGATGATTCGTCTCTCAGGAAACGATGCATTCGCTCCGAGCGGATTTTCCATGGGAAATCAAACTCAGCTCTGCGGGGCTCATATATTTCCATTATGGAGAGAAAATCCTGGCCGATCTCATGAAGCGACCCGCTGAACATAGAGATACTCAAACGGTTTACCGCAAAATCTATGAAGAGTTCATCATAGAGATCGACGCTATCGATAACGGAGTCAACATGTGTGATGGAGACACCCGGTAAATTGCTCGCAATGAAAATTCTGATTCAAGTTTTCTGGCTTTGAAATAGAAATTCCGCAAGACTGACTCGCGTCCCGGATTACGTTGCATTGAAGGTATCGCATCAACACGGGTCTTAGCTCTCGTGTGGGAGGCCTCAACCCGAAATGGAACGAGGAGCAGACACCGGCGGCCGCCGATCGACAGTTCCAACTTGCCATGAAATTGGCCGAGACCGAATTCCTGGATAAGGTGAATTACTACAGCAACGCCTGGTTGCCGGCGAAGGAGCTTGTGCGAGAAGCGATCAACAAACGATATGAAGTGAGTTTGAACCGCACATGGATCGGGTCCCGGGAGATGATTCGAGACGAGTCTTGCCTCAACCATAGCCTCGTCAGTACGTGGATCAAAGCGGAGTTCATCTCGCAGGTCGACAAGAGCGGAAGAATCATCGAACTGCCACAGACTGGTTGCCCGTGGAAAGATCACTTGTTCGACATCGAGGAGGAGCTCGGTATCCAAGGAGAGTTGATATACGTGATCCACACGGACACGAAGTCTTATCGAGTCCAATGTGTCCCACTCAAGCTCGGAGCCTTCGACAATCGGTGAGTTCAGGAGCCTCAGTGACTCGGTATGACATTTCATCGTCTCACCCCTCAGGGAGTCCGCTCCAGTACTTGTTCCAATGTGATCCCAATCCTCCATGCTTCTTGCAGTCATTCGCTACCTTGGAGAGGCCTCAGGGACGATGAACTCTGCCGTGAGTCGGGGATCCCAGGATGTATATTTGTTCATGCGTCTGGTTTCATCGGTGGCAACCAGACACGAGACGGTGCACTGGAGATGGCAAGAGCTGCGTTGAAAACCTATTCTCCGGACAACGTCAGCGAGAAATAAAGTCGACTTCACCCCTTGAATTCTCTTTGCTCCATGACATGCCAAATCGGATTCCGATGAGGTAGTTTCCATAGGCTTGCGGAGGGATTGCCCGGTCACCTCGTCCCTATCTGACGCCTCCATTTTCCTACGATCGGGTACAGGGAGTGTTGGGTACGACAAGTACACTGCAGAGAATCGCTCATCGGGTACCGAGGGAAATATGACGCGCCAATATGAAAAGGCTATCGTCACCTTGACCAACCCCTTGCGGTTTATAGCGTCTAGGATAGGATTGTTCCCGATCTCCAGATCGAGCTCATGGGCAGCCCCGTTATTTCAGCCGATACTTCAGCATGATCTAAGATCCGTCTCTACGTGTTCCCATCGTTCGACTTAGCGAAACCCTGCTCCATGCTGTCGACGATCAAACTGAGACGCGCCTCGAATGCTCTCCGTATATACGCCTCCATAGCGTTGCAATGAGTGAGGTCTCAAGTCTTTCCGTTTTACCCGGGGCTGGGATGGCTAATTACAAGCAATTCTGAAGAGGTTTTCCATCAGCTTGATCTAGACGTGGAAGAGCGATAATTCCATTTGCGAAGCTTGCACACCCTGAGCCATGAAGGGTACATCATTGATGACCTGAATAACCTCACCGTACATATTCGATAGTGATAATCTCGAAGTCCTTTGAGAAAGTGAATCCTCTCACCCTTGTAGAGATCAGACTTCCAACGAAAAAACATGTGTTGGATCTCCCCTACTGAAAATGCATGTTTCGAGACCTCGTTGCAAGAAATGCATATTCCGACAACTCATGATGGGTCAACGCTTCAAAGAAGTCTGCGACCTTTTGCGGCTGAGTGAGACTGCCCGATAGTGGCACCGGAGGACGGAGGAGTCCCGCTTGGGCAGAGCCTCGACGTTTTCGAATAAATTTTCAAAATCCGTATGATCCGTATGAGTGCGACAGGAGTGAGAATTCCGATTCGAGTGTCGATCTGCTCTTTTCATTGTTAGTCCGAGTCCTGACCGCGGCCGTCACTGAATATTCAAATAGTAGCGCCTCGACCTCGGCGGTAGGCCGCACGATCCTAGTTCGAACTCCTTGTTCTGGAACCGTTCGGGGGCGGAAGGGATTTCTGACCGCCACAGGACAACTGTAGCGACGTCCGCCGAGAGCAACAGACGTCTCGGAAACGGAAAGAGTCCTGATGCGCGGACGCGGATATTGAAGCTGATCTCGATCGCTACGGGAGCATGTCGAAAACATGAAGCCGGCCAAGAAAGTCTTCGAGAAATTATCCCTGTTCAAAGGTCATATCCCATGAGACCTAGAAAATTTTCTCCAGTTGTCCTCATTCGACATCTCAAATGATTTACGAGGCTTATTTCCTATATGGTCGACAGCAAGGCGAGTCCCGGCGTCGGATCTGAGGAAATGACGTCCTTAGAATATGTTCCCGCAGCGGGAAATACACAGAGTGAGGAAGTTTAGAATTGAGACTGGATCCATCAAGTGTTCTGATCCGACTTACGTAGTATAGCGTCACTCGGCTTCCAATGACACGGAAGTGAGCTCGATACTCGTGTGTTCTAGGATACCGAGAGGATGTCAGTGGATATCGAAAGCCACAATGGCAGACTCCGTTGGCCCCCTCATGACGAGATGAATGCTGACGGTACCATATACTTCTCGCTCGGGGGAGCTTGAACTATGTAAGGGTTCCGGAATGAGGGCTCGGCACTCCTGTTTCCGTCTGCAATCCACGAAGTGGTGTTTCGCCCTGATCCGGAATAAATTCTTTAGTCTTCTCCCGAGATAATGTGCCGTTCCATCTGGGAGATACACATTGCCTGGCCATCTAATATCCGCCTCGTTTTCCTTCTTCCTCCCACAATGCCGGAGGATATATCCGATATCCTCTATTCACAGAACCACGTGCGCAACTTCTCCATCAGGCGAGGCAGCACCGTCACCGGGCATCCCTTGGGGTACGTCGAAGCTCATAACAGAACTGAGCACAAATGAGCGTAGTAGCGCTCATATGCAGGTAAACAAGGCAGCGGACTTCCATCAGCGCTCTTTCCGTCGCACCGAAGGAATTCCTCGAGAGCAGGAAGCGGAGTCAATGCTCTAGAGATGGATGTGAATAATGACCTGAGAATCGATGTAGGAACCGGTGCTTAGTCGCTCCAAGCAGTGTCGATACGGATATGAATAGACGGCTTGACGTAAAACCGAGGAGCATTGAATGGAGGAGTCCAGTGGCTGCCCAGGCCGTAGGTGCGATTTTCCGGGTTGAACCAGTTCGACTCTGTAGAATGTCGGCATTTTACTACCCGAGCATCTTCGATCAGGAAACGGTCCCGAGGCTGGATCGAGGAATCAAAGTACAAATCTCCCGCATTCGAGACCAGCCGATCCGGAGCCGGCTGCAGGGGTTGTGCGAAAATCGTTCCCGGTACAACTGTCCCGCACCGAGGAGCAACGATTCCCCGCGGTATGGGCGTCTCTCGATAGAAGGTGATTCGAAAGAAAGTGGAGTCTCAGCTTTACAACGTTCAGGTACTCATGTATTCGCAGAAGAGAGGGAAGGATAGTTCGATTTATGGGGTGCGTACCAATTTGCGTGCAAGTCAATTCGCGCGCAGATCCAATTTGCGCACAGATCCAATTTGAGCGCCAATCTGACCTGAGCTCACTGCCGGACTAGCGGAGAATTTTCAAAAATGGTCAGCTGCATGCGAGAGAGCGGCACTGTATCCTGCTTGGGGCTTGGAGCTCCTATTAGCCCAGCCGATTCCTGATTCGGGGCATGAAGAATCGGCACTGAGCATACCTTCAAAGTCATAGGCGCGACTAGAACGATGTGCTGTTCTCCGGTTGTGGTTCGGCTCTAAACCTCAGTTCGAATGCCTCGCGAAACTGAGGTTTAGTCCGCCTCACAGTATCATACTTCCTGGCTATGCTCGCTCCGCTCGCCTGTCGGAGCTCGCCCGGGGGAACCTAACCTAACATAATCATTGAGACCAGCTCGGGGGAGCGCATCTAGTGGTTTTCAGACTTCTGGAGATTCTCCGCTGAGTTGGCGGAGCGCTCAAGTCGGATCTGCGCTCAAGTCGTACTTGCGCTCAAATTGGACGTGCGCGTAAATTGGCCGTCACCGATTTATGGGTGGGCGACCCATCGTCGCTAGACAGAACGCCCCGGAAGCATCTCCCTGTTGTGGCATCGGATACGACCGCATCGACTCCCAGGGCTAGCGAAGCGCCAGTTTCGGAGCTCAAACGGCGGCTCTCGGCGGAGGAATATACGCGGGAACAGCCCGCTCGCGTCGGGTGAGGATCACCCATGGATGGAACTCCCCCGCAAAGGTAAGCGCTCGGATGACATGGACGCCGATGCGGAATTCCGAAGCTGGTCGTTCTTCTCTCTGGTTTCGTCCTCACGTTCGCGCATGAGTCACACCACTTTCACGCAAACTAGGACATAGGGAGGCAGATCACTCTTCAGAAGTCAGAGTCACCCTCAAGCACGACAAGGGTGCTTCATCTTCCTCGGGAGGCGACTCACGCACTAAGGCAAGGACGCTCTCGAACCCGGTGAGCTCCAAAGTCTTCGGAAGCCCGATCTGAACAGCTCATCAATTCCACGATCTGGCCGCCTTGCTGCGACGAACGACTCCACAGATAGATGGGCTCAGGCTATATGCCCGACCGCCTCCCCTTTAGATTCATCTATTTGACCCTCCGAGTGTTTCACAACTTTACACATTAGCCTTCCATGCCAGGCCGCTCAAGCAGATCCTTGGTCTCCTCCTCCCATTTTTCCGGGATTTGTTTGGTTTCAATCACGATCGAAGGGTCCTGACTTTCCTCTTGGAGGCCTGCCTTCGGGAGGAAGTCTCCGTCCGTGTCCTCTTTCACAATCATTCGCTTTTCATTGGAATCGGCTCTTCCTCCGCGAAGTTCTCTGTTGAAAAATTCGCACACAAGCTCAGGTGACGAAATTGGACAGGAGTCGCACTTAGCTCGGGGAAGAGAGCCTGGACCGATGCGAAGATATACAGGAGTGCTATTCGCGTCCGGCTTCTTTCCGTGGACGTCACTCCTCGTCCAAGAAGCAGAATGCCATTGTGTGTTGACGGGAAAGGTTGTACCTACCGGAAGATAACTTAGCATACGATGATGAAAACCGAGAGATTCGGAGCTCAATGACTGAACTACGGACTCACGCGGGGATTCGGGAACCGCCTATGCTCTGCGCATTCCCCAGTCCTCATTATCAGGTCTTCCTGGTGCTTCCCGAAACGGAAACAGAGGTCTGACTCCGAGGATCCTCCCTCCGTCGATGATCTCGCGCTCGGATCGAGTCTGTATGTATTGGAAGTCGGATTCGCGCATGCTCGACGAAAACTCAAATTCTACAGGGGAAGCTTGGACTGAACGGACTCACTTGGGAGGGAAAAAGATGTAAGACCCTTCCTCAACTCTAATCTGAACTCTCCAGCGGGCCGATCTGACTGCTCACTCGGACCTTCCGAATTAGCTCAGCTGGCCTCGAATTGTTCCCATCGTTATGTCGTTTCCAATTTCGAGCGCACGATGATCGCATGCCCGTAAGGAGACAGGCGATGTCATCATCGAGCATGGTTGTCACACTTCCACCGCTATAACCGCCGCTGAGACAAGTTCTTGCGACTCGCGATTTCGAAACTTGAGATATGTCGAGCGACGATACGTCGTTTCCGGAAAAAGATTCGCCGAGTGCCATTTAGCGTCCTCGACGAGATGACTCATACCTACTCGGACGAATCTCTATTCGGGAACGAGTTGCAGTCGGAGGAATTCATCCCCGGCTAACGTTCTTCATGGCTTTTCGTTTCTCCATGCCGAAGGCTTCTGTCACTCCCTTCGGCATGGAGAGGTCCTAGGTCCTGAGCAGAGGTTCCTTGTGTAGGAATTCGTGGCCATATTTTGACTTTTTCCGCCTCCAAAATTTTCCTTCGTCGGAATCACGGATGAGAGTTTTCAAAGTCGCTCGGAACAAATCCGAGCCGGAACATTACACGGGCGGAATAGCTTCCGATCAGCTGAGAACCCAGAACAGAATATTAACAACTCTTTCCGCTCGAGGTAGAGTCGGCCCGAAGGCTGTGTCAGTACTGAGAGAATCCTCGCTCCTTTCTGATATTCGCTAATTGCGGCGTTCTAGACGTTTTTCGACGCGATAGGAGGGCTTAGCTCGGGGACTGGAGGCTAGAGAACGAAAGTCATCTGGAGTCTCGGATTACGAGTCACGAAAACTCGTGCGATCCCTCGTCTGATGCCATCGGAGAGATCCTCCAGGCGAGACTCAGGTCGAAGCTGCTTCCGAACATAGCTCCGTCAGAGGCGTGCTTTTTTCGCTGTGCTTTTTTCCAGGAACTCCCTTCCCGTGGAACTGACAGCAGAATGACAGCGAGGCGCGGGAATCGGTATGATGGATTTTTTTCTCAAAACTCGTTCCCAGATATTCCGGGACGTACTTATGACCTATGACAACATGCGCAGATAGTGGTCCCCGTCTACGACTTCCCTGTGGAGAGAAATACTTGAATGGGAAGTCGCATCTGACTAGCATCAGCATGAAGCTGAGACGTTCACCTGAATTATTTGACGCGTCGGCGTCGGCGTAACGTTCTTTCGAACTGCGGTTCTCGAGAAGTGTAGCGAATCTCACGTCAGGGTATCCTGAGTCTACAAAAAAAGCGCGAATCTCTGCAGATTGATGATGGGGCGTTTTTTTTCGCCCGTTCCACCTTGCTCATGGCTTTGCGGTGAACTCAATCTACGGGTGTCTCCAATGCGAAACTCCCACCAGCTGGCAAGAGTTTTCACTTATGTTGTCTGATGGGAATTCCCGTGAGGGGAAGCTCTGCTAGGTCACTCGGAGTACCGGGAGGAGAACAGAATCCAGACTTCGGAGTGACGAGGACGTCTTCTGCGGTAACACAGAGAAGAGAGTGATCTCCCATGGTTTATTCGATGCTTCAATATCGGGAGAATTAGGATTTTATAATTTTATTCTAGGACTTAGATAATCCCTCTCGGCCTGATCCTGACAGCTCGAAAACTGAACTGACAGCTGCGTTGACCTCTGATGAGAAACTCATTCAAAGTAAGACATCTAGTCTATAGGAGTGCAGTGGAATTCGGGGTCAAATCCAGATGTTCGTGTTGATTGCATTTAGGAAGTTTGCGATAACCGTCGTAGGGTAACTTAAACCCTCAATTCCAGCAATGTCGATTCGAGAGAAAGGTTAAATTCATTACACAAGGCGAGTGTTCGTCAGCAAAGCTGCTCTGCGCCATCCCTGAGATGACGCCTCGTCCGTCGCATACGGGTCGCCCTGATGTCAACAGCGTGGTCTCGATAGAATATCAGGAGGTGGGAGTCTCACTCACTCAGAGAACGCAAACAACCATTAAGAAACAAGCGTCTCTCAGATTAACTCCTCTCTGTACTCTAGGAGAGGGAACTGCTCGGAAAGGGCTCCCCGTTCATGATCGGCGACGGCAAGCAAAGGCAGAATAATTTTCCAGAGAGCTCTCATGTGACAACGATCTCCTGTTCCGTGCGCCGCAAAGCGTTGTTCGAAACGACCGATCGAGAAAGCAAAGCGGCATTGTAACTGCTGACGGCCGACTTATTCGACAGGGTATCAGCTGGTGCCTTTCGGTCGTCGGACGGACCTCTAGACTCTAGAAAAACCCTTGAGCATCAAAAAGCGAATGGCCTCATCGGATGGTTTCACGCATTTCCTCCTCAGTATGGGCAGCCTGGACAACAACAGCAATTCGAAGATTTCGGATACCCTAATGAAAGTTCTGGATTTCTGTCAAGTGCTCCAAAAGAAACATCAGTGCCTGGAAGTAACCGTGAACGAACTCCGTAGAGAGAACACGAATCTACGCACGCAGGTGAGTCGCTCGAAGTCATGCATTTTCGCGAGAGACGTGGACGAATCCGCGAACGCAGGGCTGGCTTAATTCGAGAGCGATTTTCTCTCGAAAATGACGCAAGTCTTACGCGGCGCCAATAAGAGCACAGTGTGAGTACATTGCTGCTGCGGACCGATGGCGTGCAACGATGCGATGCGGCGCGAGCGATTTGTCATCGTAGGACTTCATATCGTTACAGGTTGACAGACTGAGAGCTGATCTAGCACATCGCGTAGAGACGGTTGTAGATCGTAAAACTACAGCGTTGCAGGCGAGGTTACATGATGCGGAGATGAACATCAAGGCGACGCGGGAAGCCGCAGAGCGATTCGTTACACTTGAAGAGGTGAGTCTGTACGGTGAAACTTTCCATGTTTTAAGACAGAATAGGTATTCATTGCAATCGTTGTAGAACCCCGATACCGCAAGATGGCCGGCGCTGGGGAAATGCTTGGCCCAGAATGAAAGACCTTAGCTCTTGCGGCTTTCCCCGGCTATATCGGTCCATGGATCACGATCCTTATCGTCTACGACGGACTCTGGAACAATATTTTGTCTTGACTTATTTAGGCGGTAATCGCTGCACACGGAACACTCGCGACTAGAAATTTCAATTCTAGGATCCGCAACAATGGGCACAATGTTTATCTTAAACGCTTCCAGGTCTCAGCGCTCACAGCGACCCGTGAGCAGGAATTTCAGCAGAGAATCGAGGATAGGATTTCGGGCGAGCTTTCGAGACACGCCACAAACGAACAACTCGATCAGACTCGCTCCGATGTCTCTGCTCTGCGCTCTAACTTCGACAATGTAGCGGACCGCCTTCAGGAATGGTCCGAATATCGACAGTTGCAGGAGGAAACCGAAATCGGCCAAACGGCGCTAGAGACGCGGACGCCACTCGGGAATATCCACCTGTTACATCCATCGAAATCCTCGCCTCTGCAATGGGAGTTGAAGAACTTCAGCCAATTCAAGCGATTGGCGCGTGGAAACACGTGTCGGAGGTATTTTCGACTTTTTCCTCCGTGCAGTCATTCGTTTGACGTGAATATATCCTTTCCGGATCCCGGATCATTGGGCATAATCCTGACTGAGTGAGTCTTCTTGCTCGATCCCGTCTTCGATTCACTCTGTTTCCGCAGGCTGTACTCCAGACCCTTCGGCATCGAAAAAGATGGCACAGTACGCTGCGTACTCAGGCTCCTTGTTGTTATTCTACCGAACGAAGACGTGTACCAGTTCGCTCTGGAAGTTCTCTACGCGACAAAATACCAGAGGAAATTCGATTTCCGGTGAGTGAGATGAATTTTAGGGCGAAGTATCTCGAATAGCCAGAGAGCGCCGGCGCGCCGTCTCCGAACGTCGGGACCGCAAGCATCCCAGACGTGCCGCGGGTCTCATGTTCTAGGAAACTGGATGTTTTGGAATCTGTGACATCTCCAATAACCACAGAGCCACGCGCTTCTAGGCGATTAGGCTTTATCGGCCGCAGACCGTCCGGAATCAGCCGCTGGCGGAGTACATCTCATCTCATGGCTTTCCTGTCCTCCTTCCAGATTTCAAATCCTTTCGCCGACTTCAAAGAAACCGATAGTGAAGACCTTCTCGTCTACCGAAGCTTGCATCCCCCGCTACTGGTTCCCGCAGAATGAGCTGCAACCTTCGGGCTTGGTTAGTTTCGCCTTCGCTGTGACCGAAGATCAGCTGATCAAGGGAGACCTGCTCGTTGATGACCAGTTGCTCATTCAAGTCGGACTCCGTGAGTGACGCTGGACGTCGCCACCTCGCGGGCTCCCGAGGTTGTGAAGGGGATAGCATGTACCTGCGGAGGCTACTTATCAGGAGCGGAACGACGCAACACCTCTATTATTGTTTACGGGACGTGCTTCCGTGTCGTGACGGGATAAAGGAAGAAACGTAGCCGGCAGATCAGGACCTCCCAGGCGGGAGCAAAGTGGTACCTTAATCATAATGTGCTCATCTCGCGCGAGCCGCGGGTCGAACACGGAAGTAGGAGTCAGGTTTGACATATATGCGAATGTATGCAATCATTCATGATCCAGTTGCCGACGCGTGTCTGTTGATGCTGTTTGTGAATTGAATCGGCCACCGCCCCGGCCGACAACGGATGCTGTGCGTTCACAACGGCCATTTAAGGTTTTTTTGTGAACTCAATTTCTAGTTTTGAGGATTTCTTGATCAGGAGGAGAATCAAGTCAAGTGAGATTCGCCCTCGATTAGTTCCTCGCGGGCACATCCGAGCGAGAGAATAAAGGCTAACTTTCAGTCGTGCTGATGATTCCCGTATCTTCCGTCACATAATCAGACGTCTTAGCTTCCAGCAGAATCAGAGTCATTTCGACGAAAAACCGAGCTAGATAGACGAGCTGCGATGAGATCGAAAAAACACTACTTTCTCAATTTTATTCCCTAAGCACCTAGAATTTCAAGCCAAGTCCGCCGTCGACCATGATGTCTTGTCCGGTGATATAGGTCCCTTTCTCGGCTAGGAAAGCGACGAGCGGGGCGATGTCCTGTGGCTGACCGAGTCTGCCCAGGGGGGTTTTCTGTTCGATGGCTGCCGTCTTGAGATGAGCCGTCATGTCCGTCGCGATGATACCTTCAAGTGTCAGGGGGATTCAAAACAGGTAAGACCGATCACTTCTCTCCTTCCTCCAAGAAGGGAAGTTCCTCTGCGTCAGCCTCTCTGGGCTAAGCTTGTGCTGTTCAGCGGAACTCCCGTTTACCCGGACATGAACGTGTCGGTTTTTTCTCGGTTCTCGAATTTTTGGTTCTGTTTTCCGATTCGTCCCGATCTCCAAACTTCTGTCCGGTTCAGCAGGACGTATGTTCAGACTGTTCGCATGAATTATTGCACAAGTTACCGTATTTCCTCTAATAAGGGGGCCTGCCCGTTCATCGTTCAGGTGCTCTAAAGGGGTGGCCATCAATTAGGAGAGCGACTTAATAAGAGCATGCCTGGTACAAAGAGCATGCCCTCCCGTTAGAGAAAATACGGTACGTATGAAAAATTTAATACCAGGACGACGGCAGCCGACTCGTCCGGGAGTCGATATCCGACTCCTGAGCGCGTCTCGGTCTCGATCTCCGGTCCACAAGGCCGGGCGTATGTTCGGAGAACGGGTAGTAGCTCTGGCCGCGTGACGTTCCCGACGCGAACGAATCGGAGCGCGACCGCTCTGCTGTGTTTTTCCCAACCTGTCTCTCTTCAGATTCCACGAGGTGTCATTGATCAAGTAAGTTCCCCCCTCCGAGGACTGCGGAAGAGCTCGGAGAGCCAATGGGTATTGCTCAGAATTTTCCTAAAAGAGGGCTCTTCAGGGAGATTCTCGAGAATTGAGGGTAAACTCAAACTCTTGATCCGTGGATATCTGGCGGACGGTCTGTCGTCCATCTTCGGCTTCGACGTCCACCCGGAAAATGTCTAGTTTTCCCCCGTAGGATACCCGGGTTAATGGGAACTTCGGCGGTAAGTTGACATACGTACCCGGCGAAACCATGTTGACTCGGATATTCCTCGCCGCCACCTCTCTCGCCAAAGATTTAGTGAATCCGACAACACCTGCTTTCGCAGCGCAATAGGCCGTCTGACCGAAATTCCCGTGGAGTCCGATAACGCTTGCTGGAATCGGTAAGGGGATAGGGGATGGATGAAACGACCGAGTGAATTTCGCTCAGAAGAGGCGGCTTCGGCCGAGATTCACAACATCGAACCTACCGATGTTGATGATAGATCCGGAGTTCCGTTTTATCATGTAGCGAACTGTGGCTTTCGAGGCGAACATTGTCCCGAGCAGATTGGTGTTGATAACCGATTGGATTTCTTCGGTGGATGTTTGAACCAGCAGTTTATTCAAGGCGATACCTGGGTACGGAAGGAGGAGTCAGCATGGCACGGTGCTCGGCTGAGTGAGCTGAGGACCCCTTTACTTCGTTCGAGGAGCATTTTCCCTCCTGAATCGCCGAGCCGGAGCCCGGAATTCTTACCGGCACTGTTCACGAGAACCTGTATGGGACCGACGGACGTTTCTAGGTGTTTAATAGTCTCGACGACTTTGGCCTCGTTGCTCACGTCGCATTCGTAGCAATGTAGGTTTGGAGAGTTCTGTGAATTTCGTTTAATGATTGAGACGTGGGCCAGTCAACGAGATAAATTCTGCTGCACTTATCCAAGAAAAACACCCTCGATAGCTTCCCCCTCTCACCAACTCAGCTCCCAGCGATCTGAGATTTTCGGGGTTTCGGCCGATGGCGACTGTGGGCCAACCTTTTCGCAATAACTCCTGAACACATGCCTTTCCGATTCCTCGGGAGCCACCGAAGACCACGGCCACGGTACCGGCCATCTGCAAAAGTCTGTCATTCAGATATTTGTCACAAAGACCGATTAGTGAAAGGCCAGGACATCCCTTCCTCACACAATCCATTCAGGTCACGAATCGGATTCGGGAGACGGACATTCAGAATCGGAGGATTCAAATTATCTACGGACAGGATTCGTCCTTGTCTTGCCTATCCTTGGTATTTCATCCTCAGGAAGAATCACGATCAAGCGCTAGCAAATTTGGTTGCGCCGATGTGATCCGATGAGGACTATCGGGGACCATACCGACCCTTATCCGTGAGTTCCAAACACCAAAGCTCGAAACCAAAAATCACCTCTGATCGTTGATAGATTCTCCGCTCTCTAAGCGCGATGATAATAATCAGCTGTTTGGCGAGAGACTGTTTTGAAAACAGAGCCACTCGTTTCGAAACCGGTGGCGGGAAGACGCCTTGCCTCTGCCCTTGACATGACTGATTCCGAACGGAATCTCTGTGACAGATCAGACTGGTCTGGTTTCAACGTCTCCGTCGAGGGCGAGGTCCGCGACAACGATTTTCAACGGTAGCTGTCCCGGTTCCCACACAGCGTAGACGTCATCAAGAAAATCATCCGCTCTGCCTCGGTCATGGTTCGAGTTGCGAATCGACAGAGCACCGTGGCGTCAGATTCTTTCATCCTCCCCCAGCCTCCTCAAGATCTCATGAATGCCGCTCTCCCCCGCGAAGCTCATATTCGAACCTCTGACAAAAAGCAAGATTCGGCCATCGAGAAGCTCTCCGTTGACTCTGTGAGTTCTCGGAGCGTCGCCGTTGTCGGAGGGGGTTCTACTGTCCACGCTAACTCTCGGGCTTGAAGGTACAAAGAGTACTACATATGATAGAGGATGCATCGTTCTCGCAAGCGAGCTCGGCTTAGATTGAGGGCGTCGGAGGAATTCCGGGGTTCCGGCCGACTTCGACTCGGGAAGACTCTGATCAGGCTCATAGGTGTCTGATCTTGACGGACTGAGGTGGACCCTTCCCTCTCTTACGGCGCGCATTCCTCATTTCGATTGTTTCTCTTCTTTTTTGTACTTATAGAATAATGCGGCAGAGAAGGACGCTCTCAAGACAAAATCAAGCAGATATCTCGAGGCCTTCAACACTCGCTGAGACGGTGCTCTATTCCCTATTGGATATTTGCGTGTCTCCGGCCTGGATGAGACAAATCTTTGAGGGAAAGGATGTCCATGCAGACGGATGGGGATATTCTTTTCATTATAAGTTTCATCCACGGAGGCAAGTTGAACGTTTGTTAGTATGACGATCCACAGACGATGGGTGCGTTTTGGGAGTTCTTTTGTGCTTCACCGCGAGCGCTATTGCTCAATGATTTCGGAGGGGATCAGTCTCAGTGTTTGAATGTTCACAGCCTTTTGACACAACTTCCCCTGCCTTCATGAGAGGTGTGACCATCATCGGAGTCAGCGGATGCTTTTTCGCGGTATTGGGACTGATCTGCTGGATCATATATCTGAAGCTGGGACGGAAATCCACGAGAAAAAATACTCATCCCGGCAGGAAGCGCAAGAGCTGCGCTCGGTGCCACGGAGAATCAGCTGCCGATATCGACATAGATGAGCTGAAGAAAATTGTCGGAGTGCATCTTTGAACGTTCGATGTATCCATTTCTCAATCTCCAATAAATGGCATCTCGAAACTGCGATCCGCCGTCCCGAAGGAGGACTTCGAGATCTCTCCTCTATTTGTGAGATTTTCGTCTTCGTGCCAACGAACTCCATAGACATATGTAGCTCCCAATCCTCACTAGCGAGCCGTCTCGAGACCTGGTATACGGCTGCAATTAAGTCGAGAGTAGTGCAGAGCTTCCGTACTCGATTTGTCTCGCGGAGTTGGTTTTCACTTCGAATCGCGAGGTGGATTTGATTTCTCTGCCCAGACGATCCCGTGTCCCTTAGAAACTTTCCATTGATGGACACGCTCGGACAGTTGATACCTATTTTTCGTCTCATCGGATGAAACGGAAGATTTGGCCATTTCATATTATTATGTGATTCTAGGACAAAGCAGTTCATTGCGCCCGGGGGATGCTGGACCGTCTGAGTTGCGGTCGCCCGTGGAAATCCCCTCACAGAGACCAAGAACCGAATATGGCGATGCTTTGATCGACAAGCGGAGAGCGAGAGCTTCCGGACGAATAGTACCGGGGCAATTCGAAAGGTGGATACGGCTTTCAGATGGTCGAGAGCGTTCGGGTGATTTTTTCCTTCAGCTCCCAACAGAGCAGTAGAGAAAAACGTCCGTGAAAGTTCCCGTGACGAGGAAACCTTGGATCGCTTCGGTATCGGTGACGAGCAAAGCCGTTTGGGGAGCCGCGCCTTCAGTGATTGGGTCGGAAGAATATCACGGAAAAGACGAGTAAGCGATCTTCTGCGACTCTGAGTTTTGAGTCATTCGCTCCTGACGGTTTTTGTCACGTGTCCAGAGGATTTGTGGAGCTCAGGTTCGAAGTCTTGAAGAGATTCTCTCGCTTTTTCGAGTCCGCATCGTTCCAATCAAACAGATGTGGACGCATGTATGATATTATGGCGCGGGTCCTTATCGCTCCAAGTCTGCGATTCCGATGGTTTTCCTCTATCGACGCTTCTGTGGTACGATTCCTGGAATAGCTCGAAGCGGTGCGCTCGCGATGAGGGCATGACTCCCAGTAGATTGATACATGATTTAAGAGCCGTGAATCCCAGCTTATCCTATATCCTGTGGGAAGGATGCAGGAAGGAGGAGGATGCCCATTGTAAGACGGAGAATCTGATCTCGCCCTGGCTATCTTGTATCGAAGTAATTTCTTTCCGGAGCTCGTGTTGCTGTCTCGTCAAGGACACCGATAACGGTTTCCGAGTCGTCTTGTCTTTTCTGCTGATTCCGACGGATTTTTATTTCACACAGGCATCGAGACCAAACCAGCGCCAAGCCGCGATGGAAGCACGACTACATCGCGAATGCCTAATCGCGCATTTGCATGAGGTGCGAAGAACGGGGTACTGACGAGCGTGTTCGACGGGCTGGAATAAGTCAGCTTTTCGAGGGCCGCTTCTATTGAGAATACACTGGAGGCATCGGATAATGAACGGAAACGCAACGATCCAACGATCCAATGCTGCGTTGACTAGCGTTTCGCGTTTCGTTAATTCCGTAACATCTATGATGTCCGATTCCCCTCCCCGAGGGTGTGGGCTCTAGATGGGTTTTCAGATATTGAAGCCTTATTGCAAGAGCACTGATATTTGGATTCCGTGTACAGAATGTCCGTTATTCGGCATGAAATTCAGTGTTCGAGCAGAGCAGCCACGGTACCGCGCGGCTCCCCGACCGTGTTCCTCGTTAAGACGAAAATCGGTACCCGTGAGGCACCAAATGGAGATGGAAGGTCTTGAAAATAACGTTCTGGAGAATGCCGCCTTCGGATCCTGGAAGCCTCCTTCCTTGCGTCGAGCCTCCTGCTCCTTCAAACATCAACTGAACTGATCGCTGGGAACTCCTTCTTGCATACCCAGAAATTGACGAAAGATTCTGGCAGCCTTCCGGAAGCAATGGGTTCTGGATGCTCTGCGCTTCCTCACCTGCGCGCGGGTTTGGTCGAGCGAGATTTCGCCTCAGTATGGTCGAATCCTCCGAGGGAACTCTCTATCGACTCTCCCGCCTCAGAATTGAGCTGATCCATTGGTCGGTCTGAGGAATGTTATCACGGAGAAAAACCGCAAAGTCGAGCCGAAAACAGGCAACGCAAAGGAAGAAGGAACGGGGAAGACGATGGAGCGGCGCGTATGCCCGTTTTTTCATAACAGAGTCACGCTTGGAAAACAGATAGCTCAAAACTGAAACGGCACATCTTCATTCCTTTTGGATCCGATGGACTCGCGGATCACCCCTGAGAGGACCTCTGTTATCACGGTCCCACTCATAGTTGTAGGTTCCGAAATTATGGATCAATGAAGACCGCTAATGATGGCCAGACAGGCAGCCAGAAGAGAAGTTTCGTGCTGGGTCATAGAGGAGCTTTTCTCCCGATATTCCATCGAGCAGCATACCGAGTATACGAATGAATCGGATCGTGTACTTTTACTCCCAATCAGTCCAGGAGAGGGTTTTTTTGGGAGTCCCGCCTGCCGCAAGAGTCAATTCGAATAATTCTGGCTCGGGTCCTCGATCGCGAAGCCGTGAAAGGCGAATGAAGTTCCCTAGCAGCAACCTTCAGGACTTCGGAATACTTGTGCCCGGAGAGAAGTCACATAAATATTGGCTGAGATCCCCGAGAAGACGACTCATTCATGCGAGCGAACCGGTATAACGGGATACTTCCAAAAACGACCAGAATAAATTCTTCCTGAAACGGAAGAAGCGGAAAGTATTTACCGACCCAGTCAACCAAAGCTCGAGCTGAATCGTCGAATCCAGGCCCTTGTGGACTTACCCGGTAGGCTCACTAGGCTATAGACTTCCCACATGGACTATATCGGGACGGCGGTTCAAACGTGATCTAGGGGCGGCGAATTCTCCATACGTCACCGAATGTTTGTTGGTGTTTGGCGGGTCACAGTCACAATATCCTCCGGAGCAGGGCATTCCTCCATACCGATGCAGTCTAGATTGGAAACGGGCCCCCTCTGAGGGATCGATCCTACAACACGAGCTTTGGAGTCGCGCATGACGCACACCCATCCAGAGTGCTGGTCAACAGGATATCTTTCAACATTCTTGCGAGCTTATGAAAGTCAGAGCAGGCGCCTCTCACGGATAATTCCAACAGATCCGATGTCCGTGTATCGAAAGACGTTGGAACGTAAATACTCATCGGGTTCCCATGAAGTGTTTCTTGTGGTACAGAAGGTGGAGCGCGGGTGTTTCGACGAGCGGGAGATTCCCTCTGACGCAACCAATGACGAGTCATGATGGTACGATGTGCCCTGATAACTCGGTCCTTCGCCCATTGACGGGCCAAGTCCACATTCGGCGATTTGAAGTCAAGCCTCCACATGAAGTGACGGAGGAGAATGAAACTGAACGAAGATGAAACTCTTCGCGAATGTTTCGAGGTTGAGTAAGTCAACCCCAATCGTGTCGAGAGCAACCCTAACACCAATCATCGACGGGACGTTTCGGCTGCTCAGCGTTCGGATGCTTCGCTAGGAAGTAGAGACACGACATGGGGTTGTCATGGATGAGCGCAATACACAGGTGAAGTACGCTGAAGCATCTCAGCACGAGATTCTGAAAAGCGATAACGGAACGTAACAGCGACATTGAATTCGGTCTTCTGGTTCTCCAGAATATGTCTTCCCAACAGCTTCGCGTCGTGAGCGAACCAAGAAATTCATCGTTTGCAGAGGAGCGTGCAAGCTCATCGCATCAGCATATCGAACAACTATGAAATATCTCGTTTCTGGGATTCGCTCATGTCGAGAGAGACGTTCAAGCACAGCGCTTTTTCTTCTCTGATGATTTGGACTGATGCCTCTGGACAAAAGCCAGATATTGGTAAACGCGCGCACGCATGCTCGCTCGTTCGGTGAGTGCTTGAACTTCGAAGAGCTCGAAGAGTAGGGGAGCACAAGCCTCGGTCTCTGAGCGGCTCAGCTGATTCGGGAGGAGTCCGATGATGTCACGCGGGCGCTGGAGGAGTTCACCGGAAAAGGTGAACGCGCGCAATGCAATCGATTTATTCTTCTGCCGTGATTCGAGGACTCTCCCGAGCCGATGACTCCGCTGGCGTAAACAGACAACCGGAAAGGAGAGAGTGGTTCGCGGCGAACGAAAATTATCGAATCGTCTGTTATCGGTGACGTAAAACATGAAGACGCCATTTCTTCCTCTGGATCAGAAGACTTCGTCGGTAATCGGGGATTCAGACAAGTGAAGTGAAGTGCAGTTCATGCGGTCTCCAGATGGCTGTTCATAACCGATTTGTGAGTAGAAAACTATACTGTAGGCGACTGGTTCTTGCCGATCTTTTTTTCGCGTGAGCTTCGCACACCTCCGCTGATATGACGGACTCACGTCTCTCGAACTGAACGGGACCCACAAGCCACGCAAGCCATGACGAATATGACCGGATCCAAGCGAAGTTCCCCTGAGGAAAGATGGTTGAACACTGAGACTTCACGAGATCATCCCCCTTGAAATCCCGAGATCCAAATCGATTACTCCTCTACTCAACTCAATCTTCCTCAAGAGGGAATGCGCGGGAACCCGGGCTCCACAGAGCGAGTTTCTCGAGGTTGCGGTCCCGAAAATTAGAGCATCCTCCTCGGCATCTCGTGGATCCTCTGTCGCCCATTTCCGTGACTCGAGAGACAGCAGAGCTCTGAGGGAGTCACATTTACCCTAACTCTGGAGGCTCTGCGTGATTTATATGCCACGTGGAATGTGGTCGCGGGCCCGTCAAGCTCAACGTGCTCCGGAGGGTTTGAATATCTCTCGGGTCTCGAGTGACGGAATCGACACTTGCATTCGCCAGAAGGGATTCTTGACGGCGGTAACCTTCGCGATTTCCTTCCAGCCTAATCTCTTCGGAACGGAAGAAGCCATCAATGGACTTTTTCTCCTCATCGGAATGCTTTCGTTCGTGATTCTCTGGGCGACCGTCGCCTTGATCGTCTACTTGCTCCGCGGACGTTTCGCCAAAGACAACTGGAAAAACGTCATAGATGCTGAAGAGCAAAAAGAGTATCAGAATACTCGAGTGACATCTCTACGCAGGAAAAGTATTCCCGAAGCGAAAAACGTGGAAATCGAACGCGTCTGAACTCTGTATTCCTCCACCTTGTAAATAAGCCATACCAGTCCTACAGCTGCTCTCCGAAGTGTTCGGCATTAACTTATTCTAGTTCTGACCAAGATTATATAAGATTCAAGATTCAAGACAAGATTATATCCCTCGACAAGCGTCGTTATTTATCCTTGCTGTAAGCATTCCCCGGATTATAAAGGCTTTGTTAAACTTCTAGTGGAGCTCGAAGATCAATACAGGTACTTGGAAAGATCTCTCGTGGCGTCATAGAATCCCTACAGGTCTCGATGACTGATGAGCGCCGAGCCCAGGGCGACGATAGCGATACCACGGGGCCATCGAAAAAATACATGAGGTATAATGCAAATGGCAATTTCTGCAGCGGGTACAGAAGGCTTCCCGGAGCTCACAAGCCACGGGGGCTGCCGTTAATGAAGTAAGGAGACCCTCGACAAATGGAACGATCTTGAGGAAACGTTCAGGGTCACTAGAAGGAAATTCAAATGTTTACACCGACGTGCGGTATCGACCGGGGAAGTCAGCGGCCAGATATGGCAAATATGTTCGCTCACCGATAACGAGCGCATAAAAGTCGTCAGACTGCGCGAATCTGATCAGGACTTCCTCTCTATTCTCAATTTATGGGGCTTGTCGGACCAGAGTCTTTAATATCGCTTTGGAGCGCTCGGAACCTTCCGTTTTCGAGACCTGTTCAGTGTCACGGTCGGATCTCCCTTGCGAGCGATTGAATTCGACCCTTCGACCGATAAAAATACATAATCCCTCCTGCATTGCTTACGTGAAAACAACGATGGGCGTCTACGACTCGGTCATACATCATACCGACGGCAATCTTCGTGATCTTCATTGGGAGTTCGAACAGCTCGTAGATCACCCGACTTCAGGGAAGCGGACGTCCCCGAGTTGGATTCTTGAAGTACCTACGATACTTGACGATAGCAGTCGCCCTTCCGTGTGGTCTCCAATCGGGAGTCGATCGGAGGCTCGCCGCGGATGTGGTTCTCCGTGGAGGTGCCTATGCAGGCGTGGCCTGGTTGGTTGAGCAGTCGGTCTGGATACGCTTACCCAAGGACACGCTTACCCAGCCGTCAGTGGCGAGACGTCAAGGCGTGGACAACAGACAGACCAGTACCGCTATCGATTGGCTCCAAGGGCAAAGGGAAATGCTCTTGGAGGATATGGTCCAGCTTTTGTAAAGAGGGAGCGAGAACGAAACAAAATCAAAGTGATCGAGTAAAGAAACCAATCTGTGCTCCTGGCGGACTTCATGCCGAAACTGCAAGCGTCCGAGAATCTTTTCAATGAGTTGCGAACAAGCTCCGGAAGCTTCGAACACCACTTCCCGTCCCCGGACGTGGTCTGTCTCCCCTATAGAAATCCCTCTCTCGATCCGCCGGAAATAGACACAGAGAACGCCACGGATTCCTTGAGCCTATGGGAATTGTTGACGCAAGGTACGATAGTCTACACCGATGATGCGATCACTTTCATGACGTCGGAAGAATTGAAGGACCTCTACAACGCTTTCGAAGCTTACGTATTGGTGGGTACCGAGTACAGGAGACTGGTTCCGGAGCTGATTCATCGTCTTTATCTCGAGAACCCGGCAGTTTGGCATCCGGGCAATAAACATGGGTACTTGGCAGCGCCGGGGTTCATCGACTGGACTGAAGGAAAGCTGCCAATGCAGACCTTCATGCCAGAATGGCTCCAGGCATCGAGTCCAGAGGTACAGATTCCGACGATGCCGCAACCTCCACCTTTTTCGCCCCGAGCCAAAACGTCCCCGGGCTTGCTGAGCCCGCCCGAAGAGCGAGGCCCTTCGATTCCATCGCAAGTTCCACCGAGTACACCGAGTCCGCCGTCGGTGCGAGGCCCCTCGGCAACTCAACCGCCTGTGCATTGCCCACCGACGAGGCTAGCCACGGCATCGGCTCCGTCTCCACCGTCAGCAGCACCAGCACGAGCCCCATCGAGTCCACCGCAAGTATAGCGCCAACCGTCCCCGCCTGCTCCGAAGCAAGCTCGACGCGCTGCTCTCCTCCCGACTCCGCCGCGAGTCCAACGAACGCCGTCCCGATCGATCCGACTGCCGGTGGAGCGCCGACCGTCCCCACCTGCTCCAACGCCAGTTCCACGCCCACCGTCCCCACTTGCGTCAAGGCCACTTCAACGCCCACTGTCCCCACCTGCCCCAAGGCCAGTTCAACGCCCACCGTCCCCACCTGCTCCAGGGCCGGTTCAAGGCCCACCGTCCCCACCGGCTCGAGCGTCCGTCCCGTCCGACTGCGGAGGCAGCCGGACGCCCAACGGCTACCCTGACGGTCGAAGCTCGATCGATCCCGACGACAGTTCTGCCTCCATTGCCGGTAGCGCCAATACGTCCTCCATCGGCCCCAGCGCGAGCGGGAGCTCCATTGACTTCCTAAGCAGTTGTACGCCCACCGACTCGAGCATCAACCCAGCGCCCTGAGCTCCCACCCCCAGTGAGACATCAACCACCTCGGGAATTGGATCGAGCGCCCGCGGAACCGATGCCGGAAAAGCCTGAATCTCCAGCAGTCGCGAAGACAATGGCGCCAAAGATGAAAGCGGACGCTAGCGCCATACAGAAGTGGGTATATCCGAGATGTCGAGAGAATGAGGCTCCGATGCTAGACTCGGTCTCGTAAACTTCGACTTGCCGATAGGACAAAGCCTCGCCTCTCTCCTCGTTTTCGGAACCGACCAATTTTTCGTACGAACGCTGTTTCCGTTCCGATAGAAGTCGTGTGACAGACAAGTTGAGCGTCTTCCGCTCACCTAGGAGAGCTTTCCGTTCCATCTTCCATCGACAATCTGTAGGCAATCGTCGGGCGAAGAGGTCGGTGAAGCCAGACTGACCTCGTTCTACATACACATGGGGGGATTCTGCTTCAATGGCTTGACCGACAAAGGATTGAGATGCCAATCCGGATATGAACTCGAATACTTTAAGTAAGCGAACGGTCCCCATCTCCATACAAGGAAATAATTCGTCGTACCCAGGGATACATCCTCTCACGTCGACGCTTCCCCAGGTGGACCTGGAATAGGTTTGGCCGTAGAAGCCGTGGGAAAGTATTAGAGAAGAAGAAAAATGCAACGAAAAAAGCTCTGGTGCTGAGGCGATTAATGCAAGACGAATGGGCAGCGCGACACGATGCGCGGACCAAGCATACATCACCCTGACTGGATCACTTCCGGAAAGCCACCCGTACTTCTGATCAATGTTGGTCAAATCAGGAGAATATCGATGGGCAGCTACTTCCGATCCCCAGAGCGGAATGATCTCGACTAGACTTTCGCCGCACGGGCGTTTGTTTCAATGCAATGCATCATACGTAATTTCTTATTATGCGCGAGGCTCGTGTCAGACGGAGTCTCGGCTTGCTTCCGGAAATATTTAGGTCGAACCACGGCTCGAATCAGGTTTTCCATGATGACGATTATGATCCCCAAGAATAGAAAAGCATCGAGGACAACAGGAGTTTTCTTGTCAATAATATGTTCATTCATTTATTATGGTACAAAATTTAAACTCTTATCCAGTTTTGTGTTCATGGTTCCGCTTGATTCCAGCTCATTCTTGACTGTCAATCTTTGTTTCCGCTTCACTGCGATGCATCATGATCACGACAAAATCCGTCAATCGTCTCTATTTCCAGTCGTCTGCGTCGATCGTACAAGGACAGCGAGTCTGCCTCGATCAAAAGTAACAAAAGTCGCGCTTCCGGCCATTGCGAAAAAAGCCGCGAAATCTTTGAAATTCCAAGTTAATCCCTGCGCTCTTCCGAGTCTTGCTCCGTGGGCGCACGCATCGCAGATTGGGAAGCAAGTCTTTCTGTCTCCAGACCAGATCAACGATTTGACTTATGGTCTCCTTCTGACTGAAGATAAGGATCGCTGCCGATTCGCAGTCGATCCTCCGAACACCATTGTTTTCACATCAGGCGCACAGGCCACCCTTTCACTCACAGATTGGGTTCGCTTTCACTCATATTTACTAAGGAACACTGGAATGGATGAAGAATGCCGCGACTCGATTTCAAACCGAGCACAATACGTGCTGGGCTAACCTGTTGGATGGCGGATCCGGCACGCGCACGCTCAACACCGACACGGAATCGAGCCCTGTTTTGCACATCGATGGAGGAACGATATCTCAACGGATCGGATTGACGCTCTCTAAGCTCGGCCAAGTCGGGCGGAGCCATCTTGAATACTGCGCGATTTCTTTGAAACTCCTCTCCATCTCTGATCTCGGAGTTCCGTAAGATTCTCCCCCGGGACTGACGGCATTGTTGATGCTGCCGTATTGACGATATCAAAAATACGCTTTGGTCATACAAATTTCGAATAATAATGGGTCCCTCTGCTTTGATAAAGGCGCTCATTCCGTCGTCCCCGGTTCCATGGATGCTTATATCGATTCTGTTGATTCCCTTGTTCTGCGCGGGAGGATCCTTGGCACTTGATGTGTGAAAAAACATTCCTTGTGGTTCCGTCCGGCCGAAAAAAGCATACACTGCAGAGCATAACAAAGTCGTTCCTATGGGACCTTGGTAATTTCACTTCGCGGTTCCGATCCCTAAGTGTGTAACTGCGTCCGCTACGGGGATCTCCCGGACTCAACTATGCTTTAGAAGACATTCTCCATTGGAGGGATCGGCGAAAGACACCGGGTCCTCGTCGGGCACGTCACTACGTTTTCTACTAACATATCCGCTCGCTCTAATACATGAAAGTACAACCTGCACGCTCCTATTTCCAACAATGACGGTTGCAGCTTTTACGGGAAGAATCTCCCGGAGGCTTTGTTTTCACTTCGCGTCCGGTATGCCAAAAATGAATATCCCTGAATCGGATTCGCGGCTCCCCGCGCTAGAAAATTCTTCAGTTCGTTGTATGGTCGATTCCTTTTCTTATCGCAGCTCGCATAATGTGTTTGTCGCTCGATTGTGATTATCTCCACGGTACATTCACATCAAGATGAATACAGTGACCAGTCCGCATTCCCTTCCGAATCCTTTCACGTTCTACCTCTTGCTGCGACCATGTGCAGCAAGAAGGATGGTTCTCATGAATATCTCGCGGATCTTCTCGCCGACGCGAGGTTACCGCAGACTTCGGATACGGCATCGAATTTTGAGCACTCGCTGCTCTGGGCTGAGCGCAGTCCGAGCGTCTCGTCAATGAGCAACTCGGACAATTCAGATATTCGGTGAATATTCAATCAATCGATTCCTCGAGAAACAACAGGGATATGCCGAGAAGTCTCCTCTTTCGCCGAAAGATCGACGATACCCTCCACTGTGGCATCTCTTCTCCACCACGAGCGGAGAGAAAAATCGAAAAACGCGGAATCGCGGGATTTTGCAGTGTCTAGTAATAATGATTGATCGCCTTCTGTCGATGGATTTGATTGCGCTGACCATGATCACTCAAGGGTCAGACTCACGCGATCGCTTGATTGTGAATTGAAATGGGCGGAGAATGGATTCTGCTCTCCTGGAGAGAAAACTTCTTTTCTCCTTCCTGCCAGGTAGCATGCACCGTCGATCAATCGATTGCCAGGTGAATAGATATTAGAATTGTAATAATATTATTTAACAGATCTTCAACTTTTTACAAGGTTCACAAAGATTGCAGAAGCGCAAAGTTTCCGTCGACTACCCCGACCTGAAGTGTTCGTCTAACCATTCACCCTCATGTATTCGGATCCAAATTTCGTCGATGTGGCTTCTTGATTCTTCCACTCCCCCCCTCACTACCCTCTCTCGTTCATCTCAGGTGGTCGTATAACGTACGGAGTTCTCGCACGGAATTTGCACGCTTGCTCGTTATTCACACTGTGTAGGTCTCCATCGTATGCATCGGTTCCCTTTTTGCTTCTCGTTTTTGGCTTGTCAGGATCGAAGGAGTGTGATCGACGGAAATTTCTTTCTTCAGGTCTTGTTTCTTTTTTTTAATTAATTCCAACAGCCTAGTAATCGGGTTCATTCTTAATATGTGTGATGATGCTTGTGGTGGTGTATGCGTTCTGTTTGTTTTCCCGTTTGTATTTCTCATTTGCGCGTGGCGTACACTCTACCCCTAACTTGCGCTCCTTCGGCTACCACTCTCGCTCATTCAGTTTGTTTCGTTCTCGTCATCTCTTGCTTATCACCATTCAATATCTACATAAGGCAGAACGAGTAGCGGGTCGCTTCCGGCAGACTGGGCCTTCATCATTTGGTTCCATGGCCGCCACTGGCCATCCATATCATAGTTCCCGTTGACACACGGCCATTGGCCATTTGAGATCCGTTCAACCTCCTCCTCCGTGGGAGCAGAGGTTCGGGGTGGGAACAAGCGTTCCTGATCTTTCGACTCCTCGAACTCGCGCAGGAGCTCTGCACTGTTCGTTATGGGCGGGAGCTGCGCCATAATTCTCCGAATGTCCTCCTCGACGTCAACGACGTTCATCATCGGGGCTCCAGCCGCCGCCGACGACGATGCAGCTGCCGGGTTCGCTGCCGGGACACTGGGACCGTTCCCAGAGCCGAGCCGACCATTCGAACCGTTCGTGAGGCCGTTCATGTGCCCGTTTTCCTGGTGGTTGCTTTCGTCGCTCTGCGACTGCGGCGACGACTGCAGGAATCGGTCCATGAGCTCGCTTTTCGTTTTCGACAGTTCGCGCGCATCGTTCGCGAGGAGTTTGTTGAAATTCGCGTTGTTCATGGCGGCTTGCCGCGAGCCGTGCACTCCGGTCGAGTTGTGATTCGTTGCTCCGGTCGGGGAATCGACGCGGGAGGCGGCAGCGTTCCCGTGGAGCGACGGTCGGCCGCGTTTTCCCTTCGTCGTGGAGGAGACGACCGGAGTGACGGCGCTTCGCTTAGGCGGGGCCGACTCCTTGACGACGCCATCGATCGACACGTTGATGCCCGATTTCGCTTTCAACTCGTCGATCAGCTGTTGGGTCGTCTTCACCTTAGGAACTATTCGAGGCGTCGAAGAGGAAAAACCCCCGTTGCTTGTCGCGTCGTCCGAGTGTACGCTGCCGGTTCGGGAATCCGGTCTCACTAAACTTTCAAATGCACTGTTGCCGCTTGGTATGCCCGTCGCTGGTGCCGCAGCGGCAGCGGAACCGATCGGCGTCGCTGCCGCTCCTGTTGTTGCGTTGATACTGGAATTGCAGTTCAGCAAACTGTCAAAACCATTCGATGTTGTCCTCGCTGGGGTCGATGTGGCCGCCGGTGTTGTCGTGGTGTTTGCTCCGCCTTCTGCTCCGAGTGTTGTGGGCGTCGATATCCGAGATCTTTTCGCTGCTCCTACAGTTCCGTTGGGCGGACTTTCTTTCCGGAGACGTTTGTTAGCAACACTGTTCCGATTTGGCGCCTTCGATGCGGCCGTGGCCGGTGTCGCTTGCGTCCCTCCGGGATGCGAGGCCAACGGCGCAACAGCGGACGGTGACGGCGATCCTGGGATCGCGGGGCTGACTGGTTTGAAACCCGAGCCATTCCGAGTTCGTAGGATCGGACTGGTCGACGAGCTCAGCGCCGGACTCGTCGTCCGACCTCCGAGGGACGAGACGACACTTTGTTGCAGTTGAGCAACGCGTGGCGCTTGGACATGGCTCAACGGGGGAATAGGGCCGGCTTTCTGAACGACCGCGGAGATGTTCGGGTTCTCCGGCAGAAGCTTACGCCAGCTCCGGACGAGATCCTTCGCACGTTTCTGAAGGGCCACGTCCGAAGTCTTCCGTCGGAGTTCGTTGATCACTCGGCCGAGACGTGTTTTCTGTGAATGGAACAGAAGTGACTGAATCAAATTCATCTCGATGAGCTCGGGATGGCGACCAAATCACTCTCCGGAAATCATTCATCGCTCAGCTGAGGACGCGAACGAACCTCCAAATCCTCCCGGCGGATCGGGAAGCCTTCCAAGATGGAGATGCAGTCCAAAACTGCCACCATATCAACCACCTGTGGAGCGGAACAGCCGATAGTTAGGATCTACATACTGTATCGTTGCCTGACAGGCATCGTGTGATCCCTGACTCATGGCGTCATCACTTCTCCCATCACCGAGCTAATCCAATTTCTAGGCTAAGACACAAACTTCATCTCAATCAGTATACAGACGCCGCGATATTCTCGAAATCGATGATTCCAACTGAACCGTCGAGTTTCCGATCCTTGGCCACTTAGCCCCTGATCAGCCTCTCCTATTAGTCGAAGATCTTGCATAGAAGCTCGTCGACTCTCGCACTCAAGAAATATTCAAAAACAAGCACCGCCGACTTCCATAAGTCTCGTGTGGCCGTTCGATCGATGGTCCTCGGCCGACAGCGTATCGATCCCCGCGCCATCTACATAGTTCAAGTCCAGCATCTACATGCCCCCACGCTGGAGTACAGTCTGGGGTCGGGTCGATAACCGCAAGGTTATGCCGCGGGGTTCGATCATTCAACTTCAGCAAGTGCCGGAACTGCCGGATTCATGGATCTGAAGTGCGAACGAGAACCATAACATGCAGCGGGAGCTCCATCGCAACGATTCTCTCGAGTTCCACGATAGCGCGACGTCGACCGAAATAACGTCAGCCGACTCTCGTTATTCCCGCCGCCGGTCCTGCTCCATGTGAAGATGGGGAGAGCGGCAAAACAAGAAAGATACCGAACTCCTCCAGACGTTCGTACACTCAGCCAATGCGTCGGATTACGGAACAGCAGTGGAGAAGGAATCGTCTGGCTATTTTTAGTCAGACGCCTCCCCCACAGCTCTCAGCTGACAGCTACCTGGGCTCGCGTAGTTCTATTCCGCGGAGAGAGGAGAAGTCGCTGAGTGACAGAACGGAGGCTTTGTGGCCCTCGGATTGCCGCCTGAGCGTCTGCTCACGTCCCGTGGAAAATGGGGGGATCCCGCTCTGAGCCTCGATAATCCTTGGCGGGACCGAGCCACCAGTTTTCCGCCGCACGGGATCGTGGTTCGAGGAAATGTCATGGAGCGGCAGCAGCGGCAACGGCCGTGGCGGCGTCAACATCATCGTTCCGAGTCGCGGAAAATTCCCCTCGAGCCCTCTCCCGTCACCCGCGACTAAGCGCTCCATCCGCCTGGCTACGGTCTTTGATGGACCGAAGGTTTTGCGGCGACGGGGCATTCGACCCACTCGGTTGTCCTTTCGATTTCCATGTTGTGCTTCGTCCGCTTATCCGCCTACTTGCTCGTTCACACGCTCGGAATTGCTTTCGCGTGTTCTTCCTCGTCAGTCCACAGATGGCGTAAGCGGCGTATGCGGGCGGTGGCGGGAGAGCGGGAGTTCCCGCTGCCCCATGGCCGCTGCTGCTGCTGTCGGTCTGGACAAGAAACGGCAGACCGAGCGACCCACTATGGCAATCGATGGTCGGCCGCTCGGTCGGATGGAAGGACAACCGGGCAAAAGACCAACTCATGGACCGACCGCCCGACAAGCCGACTATCTAGCTGATGCTTTGACCAGCCAGCTAGGTGGCTGGTTGGTTGGTTGACTGCTTGTTCGGCTCTCTCACTCAGACAACAACTGCAACAGCAGAACCGCCGACCGAGTCAGACAGTCGCAGCGAACGAAAGAATCGACTCAACGCCGCTACCACCACCATCGCTGCCGGAGCGACAACAACGGCAGCCGCTGCAGCGACGACTAAGGCCACCGCCGTCGACGCCGCCTCACTGCAAGATAAGAGCGGCAGCATAGACCGTAGTCACAAGAGCAGAAGCAGCAGAAGGCAGTACTGCGACATGCCGCTCGTTGTTTACTAATGTCAGTCGCTCGACCCTTGTCCTCGGCAGCATCGCTCGCAAGCTGCTCGGATCTGTATGGATGTCGACTTTCCATTTTGAGGGAAAATTCCTCCCATTACCGTATGAGAGTATCAGAAGCTATCATGGTATCGATAACAATCCTTCATGTCTCGATGGAAGCACGCTAGCTCATTGGCCGAAGTCGATTAACGTTCCCCGCCCCGACGATTGTGGCAAGAAAATTCGACCTGCATGCGGACCGCTCACCGAACCGATCAGCTGACGAGACTGTACGGAAAATTCTCTGATCAGCAAACAAATCAAGCTGTTAATTGAATCAATCGGCGCTTCATCGCTCAGGACAAGCAGCGCGATTTAGGACGAAACACACGATATAATAGACCGACAAAACATTCTGAGAGAATCGAAGACAAAAGCGGGAGAGCAGCGAGCGTCGTTCCGATAGCGACGACAACTACTGCGCAAACGAGCCCCGCAGCCGAAGGCATCAGCTACCTTCCGAAGGAAGTTCTGAATTTCGAGGGCAGAAATGTCGGCGTTTCTCTAGCCTCAGAGACGCACGATCTCGGTGCGGCGAGTGATTAATTTGACGTTTGCCACGGAAAAATCCGTCCACATCGAGAAACGGCCAGGCAGCCTGGCTAGCCGGCCGGCAGACCCACACAATCGATGCGGTATGTCCACGTGCTCCACGTGATATTCGCGATTTTCTCATGAGCCGCTGGCAGGACTCGCGTGAAACTTCGCCCATGGATCGGCGCGGTGTCGGGCGAAATTTGGTGAAAATTTCGAAATTTCGCCCCGTTCCGTTCCGACAGGAACCGCAATATAACCCAAACTAGAGCTTCGAACAGCAATGGTTGCTGCTTGCTCGTTTACTGCAGCTTGGTCGACCTCTCTGCTGCTGTAGCATCCAACCATCCACAGCCGCACAGGCTGCTGCTCGAGCAAGCGAACGAAGCCGCTGCAGCTCTGTGACTCGTCGGCACCGCCGTCGTCGTTGGTTTCGACGATGCTGCTGCCGCCGCTGCGGACTCTTCTCCAATCGTCGTCATCCGCGTCGCTCGCAGGCGGCGATGGTGGTGCTTGAAGCAGCAGAGCCCGGCAGACAGCCAGCCGGGATAGCGAACGAACGAACGAGCGAGCGAACGAACCGAAAGGTCGACTAGCAGCAGGAAGGATCATGGCAACGCACAGATCCAGCCCTCGCCCTCGAATTCGTGTGTGTGTGTGTAGCTGCGCGACTGAGCATGTGGTGAGCGTGAGTCTGCCAGGCTGCTGAGCCAAGGGTATCGTATGAGTCTGTGCTGCTGCGAGGGCCGGCAGCAGCATCGGCTCTGCTGTAAGAACTCTATATGTGTGTGTTTCGCCCGCGCGTGTGCTCGTTCCTAACGGGGGGAAAGAGAAGAATTCGGCGGCAGCGGCTGCACATTCGCATCTCAAGTCGCCACTGGGCCCGACAGAGGCCCACGGGAGGACGGGACACCCGTGTCGCACCGGGAAGCTTTGGGAAAAGTCTTCGACTAGACCACGGCTTGGCCCCGTATCAAGTCGCGTGTACGTACGCGAATTTTTTTCGGAAGAATTTGACTTCTCCGATCCCCGCTGATATCTTCAGCTCCTATCCACCTTGCTCCGCAGCCGTCCCGCTCTAATCGATCGGTCAGTCAGTCAGTAAGTCAGTCAGTCCGTAAGGTCTGAATCCAATCAACCCAACGCAGATCGGTTTCCGTCTACAGAGGAGTCTGATTGTCGACTTCCGAATTCATCGTGACTCCATAACTGCTGCTTGTTCGATTCCCCCGTTGCAATACAATCAAAAGAGTATTTTGTAGGTCGATTGATCAAATCGTTCGCATTTTTATTAACTTTTTTTTCGCTCGTTCCTTCGTTCGCTCGCGATTGGTTCGCTCGAGACTCCCCGGTTTTCGGGATCATCGTAACGGAACGAGGAGAATGGTTTCACAATATTGAACAAGTGGCATCATGTGCATGACGTGTCAGTTAACAATCGATTCTGTCGACTAGAAATACAATTGAATATTTGCAGGAGAGCACGCTCTTCGCTGTCGTAGCCGCTGATGTGGTCGTGCTCATTTCCCGAGATAGTTTGTCTGCTATGTGTAATGGAATAAAAGTTGACGTTACATAGAAACTCGTCTACTCGTGGAGTTCTCAGTCTCCCCTACGGAATCCTTTCTTACTCGCTCTAGATTATCTCGAGCCGGCTGGGTCGTCAACCCAGCGCTTAGCAAGCGATTCCGTACGAATGAATTCTCGAAGCTCCGGACATAGAGCCTTTCGAGTCTATGCTAAACGCGACGAGGAAAACCTTGGTCAGGGCACGGAATCCCCGAACGTTAATCACCAAGGAGGTACCATGAGTCATTCGGCGGCTGTAGGAGACCAGGGCATCGATTCCGATGGCCTGCCAGCATTCAAGTTCAACTACTTCACTACACGCATGTAATAAATGAGGTACAGACACATCGAGAGACGCCTTCTCAAAGGGAATTTCGGCGCCGGATGATGCGTCGAAACCCGGTGAGATCCCGATGGAATTACACCGGACACGAATGTTGCCAGTCTTGGAACCAAAGACTTTTCGGCGCATAGCATTCACTTTATTCGGTCCCACAAGGCCGAAATGTCGGTTGTAGCAACATCACGATTCACATTACACTTCCGCACGAATCCTACACCGATCGATTCCTGAACGGAGTCAAATGATCGGCACATGACCGAGAGACACATGGAATCTTCGGCGGACCCTGACGGGTGACTTCAGCGAGCACGAAGTCGGGGCCTTACGACACACACGGACGGAATTTTCCAGAACGACTCTCTGTCTGGTCAACAGAAGCAGAGAAGCTGTCTTTGCCACACCGCAAATCAATTAGCCGGGGCGAGACAGGAGCGACATAGAACACTCCGAAGCCCCGAATCTCCTCCGAAATGTCCGGGGGACGCTCCTCGAGAATTCAATGGGGAGCTCTCGGCGGAGCTGTAAGTGCGACGCGCTAAATTCCAAGGACCCGACGGCAAATCCACGGTCAGCCGGCGCTGGAGCGATAGGCTTCATCGAGAAGGCTTCCGTTATCAGAAGCAATGATCGAAGCTTCAAGTTTCACAGCTTGAACTCATATTTCCGAGAAACACTCCGTATCGCATCTCACAAGCACTCAATGTTTTCATATCTCGCATTCGCTTCGGAAGAACTCAAAATACGATTCGGGCGACACGGACAATCGAACTTCAGTATCTCAGACACCATTGAGAGGAAAACGAAAAAAACTCATTCATTCGAATACTCGAGATAGAGACATACAACTGGCAGAAGACACGCATTCGAGAATCATCCCTCGCTAATAGTCACAGCCGCAGCCAACGCCTGATGCCGGCGAGTTGAGCCGACATGTCGGACCAAACAAGTCGGCGCCGGCGTCATGAATCGCAGCCGAGACGACCGAGGCGCCCACTGTACATCAGTCCGTCGCAAGTTCTCGACGGGGCCGAACTTCGCAAGCGTCGATTTCGAACCTCCGCGCGGGCGTGTTCAGCCATCTGCACACCACGGCCGGCCGGGACAAGGGTCCTGGCACGAGCCAAGTTGAATTTGGGCAAGTTTTTCGCCTCTCAGTCGGTGGCTGGTGGACGGCAGCCGCTTTTACTAGCTGCTGCCGATCGTGCTGGTAGTGGCCAGCTAAGCCTAACCGAAATGACTCTGTATATTACAAGTGTGCTTTCTTTTCGGCATTTTTCGGTCCCCCCCAGAAAGCGCTTACATTGTGGTCCTGGTCGAGAGCCCTCACGAGTTGTTCCTTGATGTCATGAGGGGAGCACTGCATTTATAATAGAGCATAAAAAGCGAGTCGTCACACAAACGCCGATCACCAGATCGACGGACGAACAGACGACGACGACAGCCAGCAGCAGACTGAGCCGAGGGCAGCAGCCACCACTGGTCGGTCGAGTGGCAGTGGCGGCAGCAGCAGCGACCACGGCGACGACGAGCAGCGCACTCACCAACCACAGTTCACTACGCTACCACAACACAGCGACTGTGCCGCCCTCTATCAGTCAGCTGAGACTATCGCAGCGCCCTCTTCGCTTTGCCGTGGCGGCAACAGCCGGCAACGGAGCACGGACGAACAATAACGAAACACGATCGAGTTTCTGTAGATACACACTAGCTGCAGTTTGTCACGTTCGCTCGGAGTTTGAGGAGAAGGCTCTCAAAACGCCGAATGTGAGGGACACTTGCACCAAACACATGAACACCTCGACTCCTCCGGTGCTGTTTCGAATCCTGTCCAACTTCCGACCAGAGGCTTTTCACTAGAAGCGAATGTCGACGCAGTCTGTTGGGCTTCTATATGTCATCGGTAGCTAGAATGAGGGGGCAGTCGGGATATACAGGAGTGTATTCCGATTTTCTTCGAGAGGAGAGAAGAACAGCGGCCTCTCTCTGATCGAGCCTCCAGACCCCGGGTTGATCCTCTCTGATCGAACTCCGGGTAAGTGATCATGGCCAATTAAGTGTGGGCTAACGTATCCCGGAATTCGCCCCCACGAACCCCGCGCTCTCGAATCCTTTTCCCGAATACCCGATATGCATGAGACTCTATTCCGCGAATTTCGATAGGTATATCCTGATATTTTGGGCGATCCGGATTTCCCCGAATTCCCGCTCCACACTCGGAAACTCCGATTTCCCCCACCTGAAGGCCAGAACTGCTGACGATAAAGAGACGATCCATGATCAATCAGTATCCTCGCTGCCCCGTCTAGGGCCCCAGCCACCCCCACTGCAATCTCTTAGGAATTGGTGTCATCCCGAAGAGATAGGTCGAGATCGAACCGGGGGAAGGAGCTAGACAGAGCCCACATCACCCTTCCTTACGCTCCCCTCCTGGGGATTTCGGACTCTATATAGTCCCGAGACGACCATCGAACGCGAACGCTTGCATTTTGATATACGCACGAATTTACAAGATTTTCCCTCCTACGGGACAAGAGAGCGTGAGGCCGTGCGTTTGGAGCCGATCACGAGTAGAGCATGGAGCGAGTCCACAGATCGGGCCGACTACGACCGATCTGAGCCTCAAGTCACTAGCGGGGCCTCGGGAATCTCGGTTCCTGGATGCCACGTCCGTCCAGGGGATTCGCGCATTTTCAGTCAGTCAAACCGGTGCCTAAGAATACCAATTTCAGCCACGAGAGACCGAGGGAGCTCCTCGTCACAACCTCGGAATCGAATTGATCGTCTCATGCCATAGCACTCGAAGTACATCAGGCCTCGGATATCCTTCGTCTGACTAAGCTGAGCTGGGTAATCTGGGCTTGCCCTGATGGAGTGTGGGCTCTAAAAACCAAAAGGCGGCTCACCTACCGAAAAGTAACTCGGGTACCTCAAGAATGGCTCGATTGGCATAATTGATCGCGGTATGAAAAAAAGACACCGCATGTACACGTAACCGAGGCTCACACCTCGTAAACGCTTTATTTGTGTGCCTGGGCCGCAGCTTTTCTCTGTTGAGTGAGAACGTTGGACAGTTCCTCCCTCTTCCTCTTGGCGCGGAGGTGGGTGCCAAGACGCTTCTTCAAGAACTTCAATGCTCTCTTATCCTTCGAGACCTGAAAAACATGAACCCACCTCAGTTTGTGTCATTTACCCGAAAAAGAAGAGTGATCATACCCATCCTCATCACATGAGACGAGGAGGCGAGGCGGAGTAGACCGTAGTCTCGATCGGCTCTACTCGTTCGATGGACAGGTTATTCTCACGGCGAACCCGGACCGAGCGCGGAGTAAGAGAATGGAGGAGAAGGGAGTTCAATATTCAGTAACCAACCACCCACCTTGAGCAATTCCATAGCTCTTCTTTCATAAGGAGCGAATCCAGTGACTTCGCGAACGAGCTCACGAATGAACTTGGTATGTGCCGAGACCTTTCCTCCCTTAGCCGTGGGTTTCACGATTCGCTTGTTCTTCACGACTCGGTGGCCCTTGGCCTGTCCGATGATGAGGTTGTATCTATGGGGAAGAGCAGGTACTTAGTTTAGAATTCGCTGATTGAGGTTGACAATGTGTTCATACCCAACAATTCGCTTCAACTCCCGCCGACACGCTGTGTACGACGAGCAGGTCGGCACGTAACATTGGCCCATCAATCGCCAACCCTTTCTGAGAGAGTTCCGAGGCTCCCTGCAGATTCCCGTTTTCCTGGGCACGTGAAAGTACGCGGACAATACCGTGATTTGAGAGAAAACTCACTTTAGTGCCATTTCCACGTGGAGCGGGGCTTCCTTCGAGGAAGTCGGCCAGAAAAGAAAGATGGAGACCTAGCAGACGAATTTCTCGACGAACGATACAAAAACACTCGGAACAAATTTTTTAATTCTCCTCAAGAATTCAGCGATCTTAGCTAGGTTTCCGGCATGGATTCTAACTGACGAAAAATTCGTAGAGATCAGTTCTTCGGCAGTCAGCATCATTTCCGACGGAGACTTATGTTCAGTTGTCACGCAGGAAACGAGCATGAACGAGGAAGGCGCTAAAATTCGAAACCTTGAAGCATAGTCTGAGTTTTTGCGGTTACTCGCGACCATGATGAATTGTGGGTGACGCGACCTAGAGGAAACCCTATTGAATCCCGAACTTAATCGTACGGGAGATCGCGGACCAATTTCCACCCCCTATGTCACACCGTTGCAGTGGTCGTTCTTAAGTCGGTCGAGCGATCAGCACTGGTCTTGCTTGCAGAGAGCACATCGCAAAATCGTGAGACGTGGATTCTGAGCGAGTTCTCGAAAAGAACCTCAACCGGCTCGTGCTACGAAGGCGTGATCGGGGCTCGCGCGTTGGGATTGACGTGGTTCCGACTCCCGATCGAAATGACGATTTAGCGTTTGACAACGACGTCAGTGTTATCGAATTGTTGTGCGATGGCCGGAGGAGTTCTATCGAGAAATGTGCCATACATATTATCCCAGGTGTCGGCAGCCACCTCCAGCTGCTCCGGATTTGTGAAAGGACTAAGTTTACTCCTGTTCATCGGATACTGTCTCTCATACAACAATGGGATCTTCAAAAAAGTCATTGTCACACCAGCGTAAGTATTCGACATCCTGTCTCGTTCTATTCTCCTCGTCCCCCTTCCAGTGAGTTCCGAATTATCTTCTGAGCTCAGGATTCAGCAGGACGGCTCTCGCGCGAGGCAGCTCGATTTGATCGATGCCTTGTGCTCGGTTCGTCTACTTATTCTCCGTCCACCATCAGCCTCTGAGCTCCGGCCGAGCATCTTGCTGCTCTGTCTCTTCTTTCGTTTCGTTCCGTTGGAACGACTCGGTCTCGTCTGAGCCCCCTACAGTGGCGTAGAGGACCCGGAAAACCCGCTCCAATGTTCCCGGAAAGTGATACAACGTGATGGAGAAAATCCGAGCAGGTGTATTGACCCGGCATTTTTTCTTCCGCAGATATATCATGCCGCCGAAGTTTTGCGTTTGGACACTATTCACGCACTGTTTTTTCGAGAATAGCATCCTCATGCTCATCGGTGACATCGTCGCGATCACACTGTGTGGGAAACTTGTCGAGCCTCTGTGGGGAAACGCTGAGGTGAGAATGAGCGAGGTCGATCCGAGAAGTCCTTTGAATCTCCAAGTAGCCAGCTCATCGGAGAGCTAGTTGCGAGTTCGACACCGAATACATACGATCGGACACCTCGAACCTCTTCCCTTCTCTGCTTTTTAGCTTTCTTGTAGGGCTAATCAATGAGAGCATCGAACGTTGAATCATACACAGACGACTCTGGGTTGAAAACCTTGTGGTTGTGAGCCGCGACCCAGAGCAAACACTCGACCCCATCCCCCGCCCCGCATTGCTTCCTGCATGCTCGATCCCATTTCTCCTGAGATATTGTCGAACTTTGTGGATCCAGCTCCCTGCCGAGCGATTCATTGGAGCTGCCTTCATCAGAATAGTAACGGCGGGGGATCATCTAGCATTTGGCGGCAGGCCCCCGTATATGCCAGGGGAGACGAGCATGGATCCGCATCCCGCATCCATTTGATCTGTTGCGATTTAGGGAGCTCTGCGGTGGGACGGGGAATAGTCGTTTCAGCACATGAGAATCCCATATTCATTGTTGACTCCTTCGAATTACTTGCAGGTGTTGTTATTCTATTGTGTGGTCAACGTGAGCACGGCTTTCCTGTCTGTCGTGTATTTCATCCTCTTGTACTGGTTCACCGGTCAAGCGATATATCTTTTCAACATTGAAATTCACGGCATGGCGGGCTACACGGCAGCGATCATCGTAGCCGTCAAGCAGCTGATGCCTGATAACGTGCTCGTTGCTCTTCCGAAGATTGGCAAGCTACGAAACCGCAATATGCCGCTCACAGTTCTGGCACTGTCGATTCTCTTGTATACGATCGGTATGCTTCGCCCACCGTATCCCGTGATGTACCTGTCCGGCACTCTGAGCTCCTGGCTGTACCTTCGGTTCTGGCAAGCCCACTCGAACGGCTCGAAAGGGGATATTGCCGACCATTTCTGTTTCGCCAGCTTCTTCCCAAATGTTCTCCAGCCTCCGGTTGCTGTTATCTGCAACGCCATTTTCGAGTTCTTCGTTAAAGTCGGCGTATGTCGAAGACCGGCGAGAAAGTTCACTATGGCAAACAGTGCACCGAGTATCGCCATCAACATGCCCGGTTCCTCCAGCGGTCTCTCGGCGGCTAACTCGCCCGCAGATGATGCTGAGAGAAGGAAGTAAGTCAGTCAGTCAGTCAGTCTGTCTCATACCGTTTCCGGAGTTCTCATCGCGTCTGAGAACCGGGAAGAACTTCTTTCCCCCCAAAAACAATTTGGTGTCGGTTCTTCTGAATCGCCCATGGGGGCATCGAGCGATATTTCTCACTCAGCGGCCGAATCTTTCCTTACAGGCAATTGGCTCTGAAAGCATTGAACGAACGGTTGGCCAAAGGAGGGATGTCGAAGTCCCCGTCCGCTCCTTTGTTCCCTCAAAGTCAAGGGAAACAATCAAAAGAGAGGTTGATAGATGTTTGAGTTATTCAATTGATTGGCAACTGCGTTTGGAATGGGAATATTTTTGGATCGGAAATTCTTTGACACTGAAGGACGAACGACAAACACATAACTATAAGGACTCGAGAATAGCGGATGAATCATTGATATTGAGCCCGATCCACTCACATCCATGAGAACTCGCAATAGGTAAACATGCCGTATTCTGGAACAGTGTTGTACATACCATGTTATTTATTAAAGTTCTATGTTTATACTCTGAGCTTATCATATTTCGCCTAATTTGTGCGCAGCATCAAATCTTTGCGAAGGTCTGGAAAATCAACAAGGTTTTTTATTCGAAACTAATCATATGAAATCGTGAACTTCCTCTCACGAGAGAATGTACCAACAACAGCACCGCTCATCACCCCAAAAAATGTTCTTTACCCTAATTTTAGAATTGTACACAATTTAGGCGACATTCCCTGGAAGCATTCCACTCCTCCCAATCACTCCGCGGACGATCCCCTTGAGATAATCGTCTATTCATTCAAGGGCTGTACAGATCGGCGAAATGCCAATAGTGTCGCATGCTCCCGATGGAGAGCTTCGCTCGATCACGCTCCAGGAAACCTATGCTCGCAGCCTCAGCCGATCGAGACATCAGAGGACCATCAATGACGTACATGTCTTCCGCTGCATCAAGCATTGTAGTATTCGAAGAAGTTTGATTTGGTTTTGTTGAAGCATATTCGGCACTTCAAATCGTCGGTTTTCTCCACACATGCATCATGGTAGTTGTGCTCGCAAGCGAAGGCAATCACGTTCATCATCCGAGTGGCGTCTCTCTGAACGATTGGCCGATTACAACTCTGTCGGGGGAACGAAAACATCACCGCTGAATAAGACGAAGAATCACCATCGAATATCGAGAGCTGATCGATACCGTGTTCTCCCAAGGGCTACTCACTTCACACAATGAGTCTGCGGGAACATGAATCGGTTTCCGCCGCAAATTGAAGTGTCGTTCGAACAAAGAGCGGTGGTTGCTGAGAATGATCTTCTGGCAGCTCTCTCGAAGAGCGATTTGGAGCTTGAAGTCATGGATGATTCTGACCAACGAATCTCTCAAATCCGGGATCTGGAAATAATTTCAGACCCGAGTCAGAGATCCGCCGAACGCCTCGTGATGCCTTTCAATCGGAGAGTTTCACACTTCGCAGGGACCAGTCCGGAGACCGATCGAACATGGTGGTGGGATTGAAAGGGACTCGATGGGGTAATTTACCTCAAGGCCCTTCGGTATGGCTCTGATGAGCATTGTTGGATCGATGTAATTGCCGATATGGTTCAGGAGGACGTTGAGGAGCTGAGGTCTCGAAACACAGAGATCAATGAGGATTTGCCACAGGTCGTCTCGAGCCTGTTCTTTACAGAAGGTTATGGCCTGCTCCACATCTTCCAATTCGGTCACTATCAACGTCAATGCTTTCCTGTGATTGCCCATTCTCTCATACAGGAAAGCGGTCTCTTGAACCAATCCCTGTTCTTCGCAGAGGTGCAGGGCCCTCTCCAAAGGGAACTTGTTCGACTTCCTGCAAAGCATAAGTGTCTCGAATCGGAAGCAGCACACAGTTGGGTCTGAGGATTTCGGGGAAGTTTTCGGACCGGAGTGCACTCGATGATATATCTTCCCGTAGGGAGGCTACTGAGATACGAACCTCAGAAATGGTAGCAGAGAGTCCGGGTCGTGCCTTGCGAAGTATTCCACAAGTTGTCCGTGGTCGCCTTCGTCGAGGGCCCGCGGCTTTCTCGCGAACTTGCAGCGTAAGTATTCGAGAAGATATTCCCTACGGTCATTCAATCGCCGGCTCACCTAGAGATTGGTTTAGGGGGATGCCTTCAAAGGGAATCCAATCGAATGGGGAATATGCGGCAGACTGTGAATGAAAGTGAAGAGAACTTACCTCCTTCACATCGTAATAGTCGTGCTTCGCGAAGAAATTCGAAGCTTCCTTGTAATCGATATCCATAAGCTCCAGTATCCGTTTGAAAATGTCGTCTTTGAGAATATCGAAGTGATCGCGAAGAAGCTCGTGCACCCATTTAGCCGCTCGGATGGAGATGAAAATATTCAGAGCTTCGGCGTATCGCTCTTGATACATCAAGAGCAATCCTGTGGGGGAAGGATATGTCGTATCGAGGTCTACCCTGTGACAATTAGCGGTGTCATGCTCCCAAACTACTCGACTGCTAAACCCACCCACGGCTTCCTCCAATCTCTCATCAGGTGCGTACTTCAGACGCTCCTCAATCGCTCCATGAACGATTCGAGGATCGTAGAGTCCTTTCCATCGCTTGACCATCGCAGGAAGTTGCGCGGGTAGGATCTGGATGTACTCGTTCAGCATGATTTCATAGCTTTGAAGATTCAGCTTCTTGTCCTTTCGCTCTGGAAAAAGTTTTCGTCTCCGGAGACGCTTCGGATCGGGAGAAGCTTCGCGGTACGCGTCGAGACAGGAGGTACGACATGGCGTTATGGAACTCACGAGGGATATAGTTGACGATGATGTGACATTTCTTCCGTGTGGCCAAGTTGAAGATCAATTCCTCCCATAAAGCTGATTGTGATCCGAAGATCTTCTGGCAGAGGGGCCCAACCTGAGGTGACGCGGAGAGGAATGTTGGAGTCCTTCATGATTTCGATATAGGTACCTACCCCCTAAGAGTAGCGACCTCGCAGGATCGTGAGTGGAACCCACCTGGTCGTATTTCTCTGTGTCAAGCAAATGATTGAGGTAGTATTTCCCAACGACCAGGAGACTATGTCGCTTGATCTCGGAGCTACAGTTGACCATGACCTGCATGGCCTCTTCATACATCTGTGTGGATGAGGGGGCAAATCACAACGAATCGCGTCGGAGCACCATAGATCTCACGAGAAAGATTCCTGCCGGACAAGGCGAAAGAACTGACCTCGTTTCCTATGAGTCGGTCGATGTGGTCGTCTCTATCAGCCGGCCTCGCCACGACGAGCTCCGAGGGGCTGAGGATGAACCACCTGTACATGCATTCGAGTCGTTTAGCGGGGTTTAGAAAAATAGTGTGGCCTCTGGGATCAGGGAGGGAAGCACCGGGTATCCCGGAGGATATGGTGTAACCGCGTTCCCTAGGCTTCTTTCCCATGCTGCTCGCCTTCCTCTCTCATTCACGATTGAAGTTCCCACTCGAGGTGAGAAGGGGTCGCGCATAGATTCGATGCGTAGAACTTCCCCTTTCCGCGACCCGGATGAGGAAGAATCGGGACGGGAGGCGAGGATCCTGCCCGCGCAGGTATCCAATGAATCAATCTCCAGTCTATTAAATTTCTCTGAGCTTCATGGAGGAAGTACCATACGGCTGGAGCCGCTGTCCGCCTGGTACGCTCGGGCAACGATGGAGAGCCTGATTGAGGTTCCACATGGGTTCGCTCCATATTTCGATTCCGTGGAGCCAATCAGAGGACCGATTCTCACACGCGGAACCTTTCCAAGGCCTCGCACAGGAAGGCTTCCTCGTTGCAGGAAGACTTTGCTCACCTCTGTTCTGACGTCAAACAGCTCAGGGAGAAATCCGTTCTCAATTTCGATGTCATCTTCAGAGGTATCCGATCCGAAGATAGCTTTAAGACAGAGAAATCGGGTCAGATTCGACTATCAGGGGGCCTCTCATCGGAGTATGACTGATACGCGATGATTCGATGCTGCGATTGCGTGAAATAATTCTTCCACTTGAACATGGGATCACCTGAGTGCAATATTTGTTGTGAGGCTCCAACAATTGGAACAGCATGTGCGATGTATTGTCTCTCCCATCCATTTTTTCTGTGCCGAGTATGGCAATGTTTGAGCCACACGGGGCGAGGCCACAGACATAGATATCGTCGGTTGTGAAGATCGAAGAGATCTCCAGGTAGAAGCTCGTCGGTGAAGAGTGTGTCCGACGCATCTCGTCATCCTGTTGAGGGAGCGGACTTCGGTTGGGAGACATCGGATTTGTTCTACAGGTATTTTTTTTCTCACAAAGTTGACCGCCTGTTACATCGCGATGCGTTCGGGAATACGGTGAAGCTCCGAAGCTCTTTCAGATGCGAACCTTTTCTTTGATATTGCACATGTTGATCCTGTCGGCCCAACCAACCAGTAACTGACGATCAGTCATCCAGGCCATATGACACGGGTAGAGCTCAGGTGCGAGAGATGGGTCCTGGTCCCTCCTGAACTTGCAAAGTACGGCACACATCGACATGTCGAACACGATCACCTAGGAACGTTCGGCGAGGTCAGCTTTTCTACGCCCAGAAGGGTTTCGGAGACACACCATGGAATGAGCCGATGAGTTCTCTATGAACCAGGATACAATTATGGATTCAGCGACGAACCGATAAGTCCGTCGCGAAGGCAGCGAAACGGTTCTGCCACGAGCAAGTCCTGATGGGCCCTTCACCTCTAAAAATCACCGACATCCGATACTTGTTGAAGAAGTTCTTCTGATAATACATTAGCTGAAACGGGGTTTGATTCACTACCATTGAAAGCGAGCTGGAATTCGGATGGGCTCGAATATCTTCATAATCATATATTTTTTTCTCCTACCTTGTCTGTGCCGATTATGAAAGAACGTTTACTGTCGGTCGCGAAACGTGGGTTTAAACAGCAGAAATGAACGAGCTCTTCGAAAGAGAACGCGATATTGTTGTCTTGAGAAGCGGTTCCGTGAACGAAAACTGAACCGTTCTCGGAGCAGGATGCCATGTATTCCCCTTTAGCGTCGACAGATATATGGCACACTGGCGTCTCGTGACTCGTTAGGGTTTTGGTTTTGTTGCCTTGGTGGTCGAGTATGTGGATCGACCCCGTCAGGGTGCCAACAAGGATGAACTGGAAGCATAGGGCATCGGTTTGCAATCGGATGAAGGGTTCAGGCAATTCGAGTCGTCTCGAGTGTCTGGGGATCGATGCTTAGATATCGACGCAGGAGAAAGCGAGGATAGAAATACACACTTTGTCGTGGACAGCAATGCAGGACCCCACTTCTGTATCGAGTACGATCTGAGCGTCATATGGGAGCCTCTCGTAATGGAGTGCTCGTTCGTCATCCTCTTCAGAGCTCTCGTGACTCGACACCATCTGAAAATGAGAAAATTCCGCGGATATATCAAATCCGTAGTGCTGTACCAACATTCGACGATAGGAATCGCTTCGTTGTGAATCATTCGACGATACTCCTCCCCCAATTCTGTTCGAAACTCGTCGCCCGCAGGCTATTGGCGATCATACGCAGCAGTATTCCCGAGAAGATCAAGAGGTTCTGGTGTTTCCGTTCTCTTTCCGCCGACGAGAGAACTTCGTCAATGAGCCGGAGAGCTCGGATTCCAATTTAAGAGAAGCGTCACAGTTCCTTAGTCACGTGCGGATGAATAAGATTCTGCGATACGAGCGAGCAAAGTCGACGCTTGCTGACAAGATTGACGATAGTATTTGGAACTCACGATTCTCTCCTTTCGTTCTATCACATGTGAGCTGATTCACAAAACATGAAAACTTTGGTGTTCTTTTCGGTGAGATCGTCAGCTGATCGAATCGCTCCGGCAATCGTGAGAGGGGGCCGTACGGTGTTGTTTGCCCGGCTGCGGCGCGAATTTCGAACGCCTGTCACAGCGGCGGCAGCGGCGGAGACATACGATTGAATGATTCGGTATCGACGTTCAAAGCCCTGCGGATGAGTTCTGACAGCTAGCTTGCAGGAGTGGATACAGCCGTTCTCGTCATTCTCCGTACACGAATTGAGTCATTGAGAGCGGTGGCGTACCGAAGAAAAACTCGGGCACGCTCATCATCGATGGATTTCCGTGGAGCCCGCTCTCGCATTCGCATGCATCCTCAGGCGTTGAAAGGTCTCCAAGCAAGGCAACCTCAATGGTATGGCGGGTTACCGTATCTAGAGGAGACGTCAGGATCTCTCATGATACTGAACTTTACGAATTTTCCGAGCTGCGATAGGTGTTACGGTGAATCCTCTCCCGAGAGGGCGATTGACACGGCTTTCTCTTGTTGTGCTAAGGTTTTGTATCAGGCTTGAATAAAGCTCCTCAGAACCGCGCGGAAGGGTAGTCGTCATCCTGCTCTGCCCTCGGAAGCGCCGGAATAGTTGTATCCAGATCGATCCCGCAAGTCATACTGAGATCGGAGCCAGATCAGTGTTCTCCAACTAATCCTTGTGACCAGGGAGCGATTCCCACTTTCCTATCAATGAGGATCCGAATTTGCTCCATATCAAGGCTCGTTTTACTTGCATACAACGATATCACACGAAGCTGTCTATGTACATGAGAACGCGAAGATTCCTCTGACTAATGAAGGGAAGGATTATCCGCAACAAAATGCCGTTAGGGCGCGAGGATGAGTTCGCTTCGGTATCGTCCCAAAGCTGGGAGTACCTCGCGTCCGGTTTGAGGGTCCCCAAATGCATGAGCAAGCGGAGCTGCAGCGGGAAGATTCGAGGACCCGAAATCTTCGAAGGGATCCACTCGACTTTGAGGACAGAGGAGGAAATGTGCACGGGGCTCTTCCATCTCATCCCACGCCGCTCACGCGAAGGCAAACACCAACGACAATAGTTTGGCAACGATCAACCTCATCAACACTGCGTCGCAAGGCGGATCTCTCCGAGGAACAATAGCGATAGCGATGGCAGCTCTTCATTTTCCGGAGGACTCATCCGTCCCGTTTCTCAAACCCTTGGCGGCGAAGGTTGCGCGCCTTCCTCGGTTGTGGAAGATTCCTCCGTTCCGAACGCAGAAGTCTCGGCTATGTCGGGGAAGTCTCTACACGATACGGATCGTCGAGTGCCTCTCTCAAGCTGTCTTCGCTTGAGTTCCTGGAGGATTATCAGCTCATTGGTGAGACGGTTGTCTTCGCGGATTTTCGCTTGAATAGAGCGCGGAGTATCTGGGATGAGCCAGCGAATCAGTGTCGTCAATATGACGATGATGTTCTGGAAGGGGAAATTGACTCCCATCAGGTCCCATTTTCACTATCCTGTATGAATATCTACAGCGAATTCGACCTCGACGAACCTCGAACAGGAGAACGAAAACCAATCGCCAAACGAAGATCTCCCAGTACACGACCGTTCTCTTGTAGGCTCGGTCTTCCCAGGGCGCCGAACGATAATCCCAGTAACGACAGTAGGTTGAGTTCCCAAGCCGTTCGCGATGCCTTAAAATCGAACCCGGTTACGTGGAACGTGAGATTAGAGGCAATGGAAGTTTTCACCGCTCAGAATAAACTTACTTGTGGTTCACGTTTTTATCATAGTGGTTCGTATCGAAGTACGAGAGCGTGAAGTTCACATATCCGACCAGGTCCCTATTCGGATTGTATTTGAGCAAATAATACAAGCGGGGAATGAGCTCGGAAGTGAATGCGATTATGCCCGCGTTGCTTAACACCGAGAACTTGCCGAGGACGTCCATAATCCTGTACCAAACTCCTGTGGGGGAACATTCGAACCTTGGTAGATATCACCGAAAACAGCCGTTGGGGCTCGTTTTCTTCGTCGCACTCACCGATATCCTTCACCCGCTGACCTACAGGTCGACGGAATTGGAGAAGGAGTTTCCTCGCGTCGAGTCGGATTTCAAAAATATTGTTGATCAGGGCGAAAACGGGAGCCAAGGGGAAAGCTGCCACGAACAAAGTGACGAAACCGTATTGGAGGATCATTTCGAGGTATTCGAAGAAGAGACCCGACTGACCCAGTTCCGGGAGACAGTAGTCCCGTTCCCAAGGTCGGTCGTCGTCGTCAATCGCACCTTGAGCGGCCATCTTCTCACGGATATCGGCATTCTCCGAGGACTGGAATGAGTGAAATAACTTTCGAGATGCTTGCGCTCGGACCTCCGAAACTTCCCAATATACGTTCGGGAGCGATTTATCCTCTATCGCAAGAGCCTCACATTATCGATCTTTGGTTGATTCTGAGATTGTAGTAATTTCATGAGGAGTGGCCACAGGAACTCATAGAGAGCCGAAATGAGCTGTTTCCCCACCATGATGACGGCGAGCTGAATCGAAAGTTCTTGGAAACATCCTCCGGTACCGCAAGCTTCTTGCTGATATGTCCCCAATACGAAATTGTATTTCCCGGGACGTCCTGAGAACCTGCAAGTCTCCGTTTGCTCAGTGCGTGGGAAGAGAGATCGGGGAGGTGCAGAGATATCAATTTGCAACGTCATCGATTTATTCGCATTCCACGCGAACTCACTTTCCTTTGAAGACCGCGATATAGAAGATAGACGCGTAGCAGTTCACGAACTGAAAGAGGTACATCTTGAGCGTGAGCGAGTCATCGTACTCGCTCTGAGTGCGCGGCATCTCCATGTCCGTGAGTTTTACGGCAAGTTGGGAGTAGATTGAGTTGAACAGGACGATGCATAAGAGGTTGATGAGAGCGGCGCTCGTGGAGACGATCACCGAAGACGTCACTTCGTCGCCCCCTTTGAGCGCTAAAACAGTGCGGAAAGCCATCCTGGAACGGAGTCTTCGAATGAGCCCCTCCGAAAAACCAATCAGCTTCGAAGAGGGATCTAATAGAGCCAGACGTGAATGGATAGAATCGAGCTATGAAAACTCCAAGTATCTGATGGCGCACGGCATCCGTCATTCCAGTGCATATCCAACCTGTATATTATCACCGCTATGGCAGCCGCTACGCAGAGCAGGATCGCGAGAAGAATCACCGAGATCGAGAATATCGTGTACGGGAGTTTACGCCTCCAATAGGAGGGTTTTCGGAAGTCGTCCGTATCCCGACCTTTTTGCGCATATTTCCGTCTGAGTACCGCCATTTCGGCAATGTATTCAGGTCGAGAGTTCTCCTCCAGAGTGTCGAATCCCGTCAGATCCCATTGGTAGGTTATTCGACTGCAGTATCTGATGAGCCAAGAAGCAATAGAAGAACAAGTCTGAGGAGAGAAAATTGAGGATGCCTATTCGGATCAGTACTTGATCTCGTTGAACGGAAATCTCACCGTTTCCATAATTCGAGAAACGCTGCGCTCCACAACGCGACGAAAACGCTGAAGCACACTGTAGCTGCGTTGTCGAACAAGTAAGTCAACATCGAGTGTTTGCAATTTTCTTTCAGGTTCCAGTATTCACAGCCAGTATCACACGTCGGGCACATGACAAGGCCTTCAAACCGCTCACAAACATCCAGGCTGCAAGCGAGAATGAGACAATGAGAATAATGGTGCAGCTCGGGCCGTATTCTTTCAGCTCTTGTGCATTTCGCGAATCATGGTCTTGCTCGACGGAGAATTTTCGACTCGCCGCTCAGAGGGGCTCGGAGCAGGACGAGATCTCGGGAGACCCGGAAGATCCTCTAATATCACTGATAATATCAGCAGTATACTCTTCTTGGTGCGCTTACGTTGGGTCGTTTGTGTGCACAGTTAGAAGTCCGTACATGAAAGTGACGATTCCGACGATCGAGGCAGGCACCAGCATGTACGTGTAGAAGCCCAACCAGGCAAAGTACAGACCAACCTTGACTCCGAAATACCGCCGGATGTCGTCGAGCGGTTGTTCTTTGAACGTGGAGAAAAGTGAAGCCCATTGGGTCAGTAATAGGTGTCGCAACGAGTGATCGGCCTCGGTATTCGATCCTTCGTGGAGGGGATACGCGGCCATGTACGTGCCGTCGCGTATGAGGCGATCGACTCCGAAATCGAACGACTCTTCGGATTCGGTTCTGGAGAAAGTTTTCCGTTGCAAGATGTAGTTAACGATCTGAGACCGCTGTGCTGAACTGAAGAAGTCTTCCTTTATCTCCGGAATGTCGAATCTGTTGGGAGCATAAGCTCATATTTAATTTTCGAGGGCGTTCGTTCCGCCATCGGGTTCTGGCGCTCCCATCGACTCCACCCGGGTCCAAGCGAATTTTTTCCCTGTACCCCAATCCCTCCGATAGGAGGTAAATTGTTTCACTCACAGGTATTCTTTCGTTTTTGAGAACGTCACAGCGAACTGCTTATGCATCATCTTTTTCGTCGGCCTTGGCTGAAGGCTGAGACGCGAATTCCCGAGAGCTCTTTCGATTTCTTCGTTCCCGGCGAGCTGGAAACGCAACGGATGTCAGCATCGGAGCAATTGGGGGGCGGAACGCTCCCCGAAATCCACTCTTCGACTTCACTGAGCCGTAATGTTTGTCGAAACAACTGAATTCATGCACGCAAACATCACATACCAAAGGCTGGGAATCCAGCTGCGTGCAAACAGAGTTAATCATGAGTTAGAATCGCGAGCGCAATTCGACATCACCGTTCGCGCAGTTGACATCGCGATTACCGACGAGAGACATCAAAGAGTCAGTTTCAGAAATTCAGTGGATAGATTATGTTGGGCGCTGCGAACTTTCTACCCTGGTCTTTGATGTTTCCCCGGCACGTTATTCGCGTGAATCTGCGCTAAGCGACAGTTCTCGGTCCAGCACCAATTTAATACACAAACCTCTCTGTTTGGGGGGGCTCCTTCATAAATCGCCTGCCATTCCTCCCTCCTGAGGCAGCTCTGTTGGATAGATGAGGTTGGGAATTCGTCAAACACACCAATCAAAACCATGCGTGTTGATGGACGCACCGAAGCTTCGGCGCTCAGTCTCAGAAGCAATAATTGTATGTAGTACATATGTACGACCAAGCTCGGGAAGAGAACATGTGTACGCACTCGACACACTTGTTTTAGAACATCGTCGGATAGGAATCCGAGTAAATTCTCAAAGGTTCACATACCGCAAGCTGAATGAATTAATAGACAACCGGCATGAGTGCGGGAATTGGACCCCATGAATCATGAGGTTTCTCCGGTGAACGCTCGAAACTCACCTCTTTGACCGGCATTTTGAAATGCATAACTTCTGCATAGGTACTGAGGACTTCCCAAGGTGCGCTTATTTTGATAAACATGAGCCCGCCTCTCTTTGCGTTCTGGATGAAGGATCGGATGGGGTTAGGAATAGAGGCGTCCCATTCGAGCGAAAAAGAGCAATGGCCACTCAAATCCGGCGCTGTCTATGCGGAGGAATAGAAATACTGTAGAATACTCACTGCCTGAACATAGTCGAGTTTGAGCCCCGCTCGGAGGAGCTCCTCCTCGAAAATGTCACGCTTCCTCTGACCATCTGATTTCGTCGGATTATACACGAGCACATAGTCGACCTGCATCAAAGGTTCGAGTATGAATTTGCAAACCGGACAATATTTCACTTTCTTCGGGAGCATCAGGGATTCTTCATTCGATCTACTATGGTTCGTCATGACTCGCGGCGGGCTGTGTTCTCTGTACCTGTGAGAAGCCGTCTGACATATAACACACTCCTGGCTTCTTGTCCTTCTTTCCTCGACGTTTGGACCTGTCATTTTCGGAGACGAATTCAGCGGTAAGAGTTTCGTGCAGAATATCTTCGTAAGGGCCCTTACCAACAGTCTCGTCTGCAAATCAAAGCACCCGGAGTGAGATCTGACGTCTGAAGTCCCCTGCGATGCAAGTCGTTCGTTAACGAGTATTCAACACAGCCTGACATCGAGGAGTTGACTCAAACGTGGATATGGAGGAACAATCATCCAAATCGTGCTCGATGCATAACACGCGCACCGGTACTCATCCCCGAGCCGAATCGGGCTCCCTGTGCTCGCGGTATCCCGCAATAACCGCACTTTGGAAATGACGCTAGGTTCCGAATAACCCACGGTTCTTCGAATAGCCGTCCACCGCTCAATTCGCTCTAAAGTGTCTGATGAGAGAGTTCTAGGCGAGCGGAGGCTTCTGAGTCTGATTTTCCCTATGAATGGATTCCCCCGGCGCGCAGCGGATCTGAATTCTCCGCAATCGGAATCAAGTGGACATACTCACTCTGGTATGGTGACACTCTGATAGTGAAAGCTCGACGTTTATTCATCACCAGGTGGCCCCGTCAAGAACTCATATCTGCGTTCTCGAGCGGAGATTCTCAGCACTGACTGCATTCACAGCAACAGAAGTCGCCGACGGCAAAGCGACTCTGCTTTGATTGGAGCACCAGCTCTACCAGCTCAAACCATTCGTCGAGAGTAATCAGGCTCAGAACCCTCTGCTTGTGATCTCAAGCGAGCCTACCGCGGGTTACGTGACATGAGGGGACTGATGACTTCCGGTAACGAAATCTAATCTAGTGGATGGGTTTGGCTGAGTGAGATAAGGCCCGGGAGGAGATCCGACCAACTCTTTCGGATGCATGAGTTGGACTATTCATTCGACGAGTTTTTCCGCTTTATGCAGAGTCGGTGATGCTGGTGAAGCCGCTTGATTCCAAGAAATGTTTTCTGCGGTGATTGATTGCATCTCGGAATCGGCAGATGGACATTGAAAGAGACGATTGCATACGAGTGTTCTCAAGAGCTCCGGAATCACCCGGATGATCGAGGTAAAGGAATCCGGGCTGGGATACGAGGAGCCACAGTCGCATTCGGAGCGTCCGCGTCGATTCAGTGACCTCGTGGATTCCGCGGCGGGCGTCATCGATCAGTACGGGCAACTCTCGGGCACAGAGGCAACTTGACCAACACTAATTTCGAGCCGTTGGAAGCTGACGCATTTCGCTGACGGATCGAAGCCGTTGACTCAGAACATACGTCACGCTAAAAAATACTGAGGGAAATTCCACTGATCGTCTCGCCGGAATCTTGCCCGCAGCAAAATCTGGATTGGAGGCTCTACATCGTGTCCAAGAGGCGAGAGGAACTTTCCGGGATCATTTTCCATGATGCTTTGAGGTTTCGTCAAAGCAAGCTTGTTTCCGCCTGTCGGGAGCTGCCCAATGGTATCATCCTCAGCGGACGGCATAAATCAGCACGGAACGAAAGGGATTTTTCTTCGCGGGATAAAGTACCAAGTAGTTTTCCCGGTCAGCATCGATTTTTGCGGTCAGTCCCGAGGGGAAATCGAAGTCGTCTGACGGACTTTGTTCGCCAAGGTCCTCGAGCGCCGATGCGACTCATGAGGTGGACCCCAAAGTTCCTGCACCTACCGAAGGATCCGAATGGCTTTTCTCACGCAATTATTTTATTCATATTCATAAAAACAATTCTTCCCTGCAGAGAGACAGGATTCGAGAATGGCTCTGAGGAACGCTCGGCTCCACGAAAGCGTCGACGAGGGAAATATGCTTCGAGCGGCTTCTCTTTCAAGACACGACGACAGAGCGATTTCCGATAAGGAGTTCTGCATAGTAAACAGTCCCTAGAATCCGCAGTTGTGACATCTATGGTCATTGAGCAGGTCGGGAGGTTTACATAATGGTTCGAACAACGAATGATGTCTCTGCAGCACCGACCACACCCGGGCGAACTCTGAGGTGGGCTCTGAGATCTGATTCATGTGAGCCACGCTTCGCGGGCTAGCGAGAGACAAAGCCTGACGAAGTGCATTGGGCGAGTAAATTCTGACCGCCACAGACAGGGAAGCAACCAAGGTTCGTAAGGCGACTATCGGATCCATAACAGCTGATGAGACCGAAATGATCGGCTCCGATATTATTTCCCGTTGAACATTTCTGGTTGTCTGTTTAAAGCCAACACTTGCACACACACGGCAAGAACGCTCATCCTTGAACGACGAACGGATCACGGAACTGACCGAGCAGTGTTCCGCAGTCCGATCAAGAGGTGGAACTTTTCCCCTCTCTGTGAACACTCATCCGCAGTGCAATATGCCGAAGAAACTTACCGAGTTCCAGCTCGAACATTCTGACTAGACTCGGATCGGACCGATCACTCGAGCGAGGAGTTATTCCACAAGATTCACATGGCGGCGGTGCAGTGCTTCGTTTACAGTTGTTCGAATTTCTGCCGTGCTCCTTCGGCAGCGACCGGCGAAGATCAGCCACGCGAAGTCGGTGAGGGCACCGCGCAGCCGCTGTGCTCTACGGCGCTCACGCTGAAGGATAACGTCACATTATACGGTGCACTGCCAGCGAGAAAGAAGAGAACGCTCTTTCGGCATTTCGCTTGTCCTGGCTTCTTGCAAAGCGACACCAACTCAAGGGAGCGAACTCGAGAGAATCGTCTCGGCACAGTGGTTGGTTTTCTCTGTCAGGTCGTTGGTGGAGAGGATGCGCAACACGAGAAGAGACTTTTAGTTAGAGTCGAGACAGGGCAAAAGTCTGCTGACCGACCGACCGACTGACTGCGCGAAAAAGAAGCGAGACGCCAGAACCGAATGTGTCGTTCTGAGACAGATCGACGTGACACAAACCCATCGAGTGCATATCGAGACGAACGCTGCCGCGGCAGCATCAGCGAGAATCGATAGTTTTCACCGTAAACTTCTCCGAAAGAGACTTCGAGTCGGGAAGTAGCGGAAGCTGTTTCTTAGAGCTAGAATTCGATAAAGAGCCATCGAGCCGAGAATCGATGCGCGAGTTCGCTCGAAAAGGAAAAATGCTGTTCCTGCCAGGGCTCGAACCTGGGACCTTCCGCGTGTTAGGCGGATGTGATAACCACTACACCACAGGAACCGTAGCTATACGCGGCGACCCCGAAAGAGCCCCAGGAAAATAATCGTCGCGGATAACGATTCCGATGTATCAGTTCAAGATGTAACGAATAGCACGGGCGGGCGCGGAGAGAGTATCCGGATATCATATTGAGCTCGAATTCTGGATAGAGAACGAGTTGCCAGCCGGTCTCCCGTCTGTCCTGGATGCTGCATCGGATGCTTCCCCAAGTTCCCGCAGAGAGCAAATGAATCCAATGCTTTACTCACCCTACTTTCCAAGGTGGAACACATGGATTCAGCTCCACCCTCAGCCAAGGGCTCGGCGCGCACCGGCATGGCCGCCGCTGGAAGACTTCCAGTCAGCTGATCCATGGACACACCACGAAGTTTCATGAGTGACTACGCAGAGCGTAAAGCTACTCTGATTTTTCCCGGACGCTTTGGGAGATTACGTCCGTAATGTTCCCCTGTCATCGCCACATGGCGAGATCGTGAACAACCGAACGCACAGGTCCTAATTTATTTACCAACAATGGAGCGCAAGGGCGGAGCGTAACAGATGTGCATAGGCGACTTTTGGCTTGTCGCGCCTTCACAACGACGTAAAACGTCCTTGGAGATTCCTCGGAGCCCAGTGAAATAAAAACCCCGATTCAAGTCTAATCCTCACTCTCCATGGGGAAGCGCAGCCTGTGAGAAATTCTCTTTCTTTGAATACGCGGAGGTCTGAATAAAAGCCTATTTTTATTCGATCTTTCATTGAGATGGCGGAGCTGACAAATCCTCGCGACTTGCTTTCATCGGATAAATTACATCATTGGAATTGATTGACCTTGTTCCTCGACTCCCTGCTCGAGGAATTAAGTATTTGTCTACGTGGGACCTTCGTGCGGAAAATCGAAGATGCTTGAACGAGTCGAGACCTAGCTCATTTCGAGGCTTCAACGACGAGCCAGGATGGCGGCGCGTATGACCGGAGGTACCGGAGCCACGATTACGCGAAAGATGATTTGGTGTGGGTAGAAGAATACTGCCTCCAACATCAGACGGGGTGAGACCATGTTTGCGATCAATCCGTACTCCCACTCGATTACGATCCCCACGAATCTGACTCTTTTCGGCCAAACTTGTACGCCATCGAGCTAGAATGGGAGAAAAAGAGATGGGAGTCAATTGAGCCGAAACAGATCGATGACCAGCGGGAATATATTCGATCCCGATGTCCCAAGAATCCCAGAATCCACATCTCGCTCATCGACCGGCTTCTTTTGTGAGTACCAACCTTGCGAAAATAAAGCTGTTCTGTAGGAATAGCGAAACTGACGGTGCTTCGAAACTGTTCTGGATTAGAACCCACGTCGAGCCGAGGAGCGCTCCGAATCCCATGACGAAGCCGATAAAGAGCCAAGCCCGAGCCCCGGATGGCCCACATGCCGCTTCCGTGTACGAGCTCTCACCTGGAGGAAATTCACAATCAATATGATGATTGACAATCGAAACTATAGCATTCCGATCATTGGAGGTCCTCGGTGATATTCGTTCGACAAGGATCCCATGAGGCGGCTGTTGCTTGTGTCGTCTCCAGTTGTATGTATCACGTCCTAGGGTCGTTCGGGAAGCTTGGCTCTCCTAGCCCTCTTCCTCTCATTCACAGTGGTTACATCTGTCTAGAAATATCTGCAATGCACTCACCGCGCACTTGAGCGTTTGAAACTAGATTGACCATCACGAGACTCAGCGTCGAGATTACTCCGATCGCATGTAAAGCTTTTATGTCTGACGGATGCTGCACGGAGCAGTCAATTATAATCCACCATCCGATCGCGAACTGAAACGAAATCTCGTGGTGAGCGAACTCCTTAGATCCGTCTCTCGTCGGAGATATGAGACTCCCGCAGAGACCAGACTCCTCTTTTTGCAATACGCGGGTGACTCACCAAAGTTCCAGATATGACGGCGTAGAGCTCATTACGACGCTCGGTGAAGTCGAGCCATTCCGGCCGATTGCACGGCAGGTGGAGACAGAACGACATTCCGAGTACCCGAAGAGCTGCTGAAACGGAAAACGGAAATATTTTAGCGATATTCTATGATTAAGGACGAATGCCTCGAGCAATCCCCAGTCGGAGAAGTCCTTAGACTCGTGAGCTCTTCGCCTATGAACGCAGCTTGGAGTTCTTGGGATCTTCTAGCTATTGAGCTGAGTTTCCGGAGCTGCATCCAAGGCCCGAGTCCTGCGTCTGACTTCATGCCAGTTTCCTGACTCAGGAAAAACGCAATGACGGAAAGATTCGCGCCGTCGGCGCTGGCCAAGACATTGCGGCATAAGAATAAATTGAATCTGACATTCTGACTCACATGTTCCGACTGAGACCGACAAAATTTCCCTGCAGATGAGTCTCTCAGCAAGCACTCCCGCAACTGAGGAGAAAGTCGAATGTCTCACTCGGGGGGAGCATCGAAACAATGATGACGTTGATCTTTACTTCCAGCATTGTCAGTGATGCAGCCCTCCGCTGCGGCACTCACCCAGCCGCTGATTCACGTCCCGGAACTGATGAGTGAGGCTCACGGAGATCTCGCCCGATCGGGTATTTCCCGAACGGATTCCGAGAGCGGAAGAAATTCTTGTTCAAGAACAGTCGCGTAGTAAGGGGGGGCGGGGGGGGCGGACCGCCCCGGGCGGCACTTCCTACGGGGCATTTAGGGGCGGCATTTCGGGGTTTTGCATCAAAAAAACGGAGTGTTTTCGAGGAAAAATAGCTGGCGGGGGGCGGCATTTTCGTCGAGCACGGTGAAAAAACGGGAAATTTCGAATCACCGCCCCGAGCGGCACTCCGGCTCGCTACGCCACTGTTAAAGAACTCCTATCGAGAAGGAATTGACGTCGGAATCCCAATTATCCCTTTCGGGCGACAGCTGAGGGAACGAACATTTATTCACCGAGCCAAATTATCAGCGTTGGCCGAATGTCGGAATCATCTCCTGTTGATAGATCTTTCGACCATAGAGCCTGGTTTTCATTGTATCAGGATCAGGAATCGGTGCGGCGAGACTCTCTCCAGGGCTGCGAGTGGCGGACTTCGCCTCAGAGCCCAGGGCTCACCTGGTTCAGCGAGTCAGGTAGCATTTTTTTCCCGTCACACTGTGTGACGAAAGCAGCGAGAATGATGAGTCCTTCGGTCAAGTTGTTTATTTTATTTTTGAAGACTATTATTCCATGAACAAGCAATCTCCGCACCAAAATGAATGTTTACTCGATGGGTTCCCGCGCCCGTGCTTCCAACATACCTATAATTCCGCTGCCTGCATCTGGTCTAGCATCACGAATGGATAATTTTTAAGTGCAAGAAAAGTACTGAGTTTAATTCTTCAAGATCGAATGAAGTTGATGCGCAGAACGCGCCCGGTGCTCTCCTCCCGGGGCCTCCTCTTCGGCGCTCTCAAAACGAATTCGGATTTGTCCTCAATGAAATTAGCGGACACTTCCTCGCTGACGACATCGTCCGGGAGCTCGACGCAGAAGTCCAGAGACTTGAGGGTTGTGATGCTCTTCTCGGAGTTCGCTACCTTCTTGCAGATGTTGAGTCTCAAGATGGAATCCGTCACGGTCACTGCAGAGTCTTTCGGATCGCACCAGCTCTCGACGGGGAACTTCCACTCGTAGCCCTCGTCGTCCGAGGAGGAGGTTGGAGCTGAAATTTCGCGGGCCTCTGAAGTCGGATCAGATCCCTTCCCAGACACCGAGATCTGTCCGCCAGATTGCTTCGCGTCACTCGAATTCGGCGGTGATGTCCCTTTCCCGATCTCGGCAGACTTCTCGCTCTCTATTCCGGCATCGGGCGCGGCATGTCTCTTCTTCTTGCCGAAAACCCTCGCTCTGACGTCCTCTAAGGTCTCTTTTGACGAGCCGCTCTGCTGCTTGACAAGTTCATCCTCGAAGCCCCTCAGGTTCGCGGTCGGATAGAGATTCTCCGGTTTCGGCTGCTCCTCCTGCTTCTCAGTTGATTTCCCCTTGTTAGCAGCCTTGTCTCCGGATGGCAAATCTTTCCCGGCACACGTACCCACCGGGAAGCCGAAAAGTTCCGCGATGAGCCTGTTCCTGAGCGAGTCAGGAATGTCCTGCGTGCCGTGGAGAATGTCGCGGTCGAGCCCGTCCTCTTGGATTTTTTTGAAGAAGTCGGCGGTTCTCTCAAAGACGTCGCGAAGTTGTTCCTGGTCGATCCCTTGAACGAGGGGATGCATGGCTTCGAAGAGCATGATGAGTGTTGAGTTGCACGAATCTGACGTCAGGAGCTTGCACACTAGCGGGGCCGTGTCCACGATTGATGCTTCCCTCTGTGCGGCCTCCCTTATATACTAGATCAGCCCGTCGGGAATGAAATGCGTATCTCCATCGAAGGATCCAGCACAGCGAAGATTGTTCCCCGGAATGACTTGCAAGTTTCCGAGCTGTTATACATTTTCCCATCTTATTGAAAGTACAGGAAGCAGTTGCCGACGGGGGACAGGAAAACTATAACTCATTTCTTCATCCCTCAGTCCGCAAGAGGGCGAGCGCCCGCCAAGAGACGCAGAGCGCGCTCAGCGTTTCTCGTGGCCCGAAAGTCCACGAGCTGCGGATTTGTCGCGGTAATTTGCCGCAGAAATCGCGACTCGTCGCAGTTTCTATCGCATTTCTGAACATAACCGACTGGAATGATGCGATGAATGGCGAAAAATAGTGCTCCATGATTTTCTTCCTGCCTCGCGATGAGTCATGCAAAGCCCGGCATGACGCCGGAATTTCGGGGCAAGAAATTCTGGTACGCGGAGTTCTAGTGCGAGTGACCAGAATGACTGATTTCGGCCGAGCTCTAGTTTGTCTCGAACTTTTCGGAGAAACTATTGCGTGTCGGAAGGAGCTACATCCGTTGATTCGAGACCTCTCGCTCCTGAGCATGAATCATCCACTTTGCGATACTCGGTCAACTGCTTCGCCATACTGGAGGGGTTTCTGGAACCTATAACGATTAGTACAGATTCTTCGTCATTACATCACATTATTTATTTTCTTTATTATTAGAATGTCGCGCGTGGTCTCTCAAGGAAGAGTTCCACTCCCGAATATGCCCCCATCAGCCCCTAATCGCGGACAAGATAGGCATCTGCAAGAACTCATCGGTATCGGAGTGTTGAGGTTCTCACTTGATCGAAAGATGAATGAAATTGAGCTCACCGGGAGAGTCTTTGTGGGTAGAACGGTAGAACCCATTTTTGAGCTTAGACAACGATTTGCCTCCCGGTCCTCTCGGACGGAGATAATTGGGAACGATATCCCAGCCGGATGTACCATGGAACTTGAATCCATGATGATTCGTGTTCTATACGGGACTATTCTGGCAAAGCTTATCCTGGAGCTTGGCCAACTCAATTTGCGGGGACGCGGAGCTTCAAATGCGCGGGCGCTGAGATTACTGGGATACGCTGCTGTGCTCGGGGCAATCTATTTGTGTTCGGATGCTCCAGCGATTCCGAACACGATGAACGTAATCCGAGGTGGTGCCGTTAACACGGAGCCCCCACAGGGTCAGAGGAGGAACCCGACGTTCCATTTCGTGAGACCAGACGCGCGTAGAGCCCGAGTTCGCCTCGATCAGCTCTTGGCAGAATGTGGTCCACGAACGAAGTTCAGAGTATGGCTAATGGACGTGGAATGGAGCATGACGTTGGAAGAGCTCGAGACTCGCATAGCACGTTGGCTGGGCCGCTTCACTGTCGTCCTCTCTCCAGACCGCCAATTTCGCCTGAACTTAGATTTCGTCCTCAAGACACAACGAATATCCACTTTAATTCATCATAGAGGCATCCTAGTAGATGAGCACGGGCGTTTCGACATCGAGGAATCATCACCCACCTTCCATAGAGTCCGAACCTCTCACGGGATCGGATATGAGATCAGTATTGCAGAAATGCGGCACTGGGAGGACGCGGCGCTAGTCAAAGCGTTTGGGGTCAACCTGACCTACCCTGAGACGAGTGTTCGAGCACCCCGTCGATTCCTCACCGTGAGGGATATCGTGAAGTTCGCGAACTCAGTCCTGTTTCATTCCAAGGTCTGCAAGGTCTTCACGCCTCAAGACCACGCAGTCATGCCGCTGACGATCGGTCGAATCAAGCAACTTCGCTCGCACGACAAACTCCGGATGGTACAGCTAGAGGAAGAGTGGCTGACTGCGGACAGCTCCCTCCTCGACTTCTTGAAGACAAGAATCGACCCGACTCCGGGAGAAGCACCGAGACCCATCCCAGACCGGTTACGGTCCTTCGATAGCCAGGTGAACGGTCAACCCTATTTCGAAACCAATTCCGACGGACTTTACTTGGTTTCGCCGCGGATGAAGGAATACGAAGAACAAAGGTGAGCGCCACGATGGCTTAGGTGCTGACGTTCCTCATTCCGGTCGAGTGAGCGGAGCTTCGGCATTGGAAACGTCTTTCCGGAGCGCTCATCATCCGACCTAGAATCTCTTATCCCGTTCCAGGCCTGTCTTCTCCTACAGATATGACTATCGCCCCGCTTACGAACACTATAGTGGAATTTTCCCAGTCTTGCCACGAACGAGTAATATCAGGTGTGTCGACCGGAAATCTCGAATGAACATCGATACTCCCGACTTCCGACTTCAGGTACGCTGATAAGAGCCGATGGCGAGAAGAAGCTCAGGGAAGTGTTCCCATTCCAGTTTTTCGATCGATTTCCTCTACGTTCTCGACCTGGAATATGACGAGACTCGGCCCCCTGATGAAGACTGCGATATGAGCCCGGAGGATTTGCGAACAGATTGTGAGTCGGGACTTCGAAAAGCTTATCCGGTGACCGCCCGCGCATCATTTCAAGCGCGGTGACCCGTTTATGTATTGCTGGGTTTCAGACGTCGGCACTGAGAGATACTTGGCTCTGAAAGAGCGTCTTTTTCCTTTCTTCGCAACGATCGTGGAGGATTTCGATTCGCTCCTGATTAGGTCTTATGTGATGGAAAGGAAAATGATCCAACAATAGTAGGTCCCTCCTAAAATCGCAAACGACCGGGAACGATATGTCTCCAGGAAAATACCAGTTTGAAAATTGATGATTCCAGCTCCGAAATAAGGGGTTTCCTGGGATACCTTGAGAAATCGGAGCTTCTCGCAAGCAAGATAGGATTAGAAGGTGCACCTTTTTTCGTCAAGCGAGGAACTAATTACGTTAACGCTTACCCGATTCTTATTCTGTGTTGACGATGATCGTTGGTCTCTCTGCGTGCCGACTTTCCGACGAGCTCCATCTCCGCAGATCGGATGGCTGAATGGTTTAATACCAACCGCCGGATCAGGAATGTACCTTCGGCGCACATCCTTGACTATTTGAGGCAACGGAATTTGCCGAAACCCATGCTCCACTGTGTGTTCGAGAGGAGGTCGGCACCAACCCTTGCCGGGATGGCATTTTGCTTTAACAGGAACTTCGATCCGGTAGACTGCGATAGGTGAGCGTCGACTCTCAGGAGGGAGTTCGTCTGACTGGCTCATTCGTTCTCTGATGTCGCCTCGCCCCTACACGCCATCATGAATCCTGGGTGATCAGAGTTCTTACTTCCGAGTTCAATTCGCAGAATGGGCTCCTGTGGCGCGGAAGACTCAATCTTATGGATACCTCCTCCTACCTCTAGGCGACAGCGCTTCGACACTTCCCGACGCGCGAAAACATCGAGGTACATGAGGGAATAGAATGAGGAATAAAATCATGACGAATCTGTCGCCACTCGTATTCTCCATCGTCGATAATTATGTAGGTCACGTTGATCTCACGTGGCGAAACTTTGAAGGGGTAAATCGAGAGGTCGCGGTTCATATGGGCTGACCCGAAAATGCGGGGTCCCACGAATGTCGAACTTTTGTCCACCACAAAACTCTGGGATGTCGGAGCGAGAGCCATCCGCACGAATCAATCTTCAAAGCGTGAGATCCGACTCCCTGAGGATTCAACGTATTTTTCTGACCTGTCCCCTCTCACCATGAGAGGTCCAGAATGAAAATCCATACTCCATCCTCGCGGTCGTTGGTCGCGGCGTTCGTGTAGAACGGGATTTTTGCTCCAGATTTCCAAAATTTCTGCTTGACTCATAGATTATCTCGCCTCCAGTGTTCCGCGATCGGATTTGCTTTAGTGCAGACTCCCGATTCGACATATACGAGACGGGATGCGGAATTCATCATTCAGGCCGCGTTCTGCCCATCAGCCGCCTTCATCGAGAGAAAAAAGTCAACTCGGAACGAGTCCCATGGGAGTCGGCGCGCGAACCTCTCTGTGATATTTCGAAAGACGCGGCATGCATCAGCTGGGATCGGGCTTGGAGAGGGGCAATGTTTACATAACAGACCGGCGAGCGGCGAGTGCTCCCCATTCCCCATCCACTTCTGTAAGTTTTCGAACGGAACCGCTCACTCGGGTAAAGTTCCATGCTTTTGCGGGATATTCTCGAACGACACTTGACAATCGCGCAAACGATGCTGGGGAGCTCCTGTCCTTCCACGCCCGGCTAACATAGAGCACTCGGCATCCAACGTGGAATTGGCAGATGGGAGACTCTCAGAATAATGTTCCGAGCCGGTTTCCGACTCCCACCTGTGAATCTCTCGATATTGGCGCCTCTAAAACAGCGAAACGCCGCATAGATATCTCGACAGCGTCGGTATCGTCGAGTCCGTCGGAAGACCCCATCGGGGAGGTCCTGGAGTCATGAGTGGAAGTGTCATGGTGTGCTCCGACCGACCACTGTGAACTTTTTCTCGCTCCACAGGTTTCGGTTCTCTGAGCGTGGAATTGTCGCACTGAAACCGTCGAGACTAATCCGATTGATCAAGCGCCATGGCGGACGAGGACGAACAACAGGACGGTTATCGCTGGGAATCGGAATACGAGCGTACCTGGTGAATATCTACTCTCCTTTCACAAAGTTCTTTGGGCTGATACCCTATCAGGGAATTGTCAGCTTGGTGCTGAAGAAGGATTCTCCTTTCCAGGGAAGCTATCCGGGAGGATGAGAGCGGGAACCTTCAAGCGAGTGTTCAGGAAATCGTTCACAAAACACGCAGGCAACAGTTATTATTGCAGAAAAATGTCCGCCTTGGTATGGTGAGTGATGCGACAGCAGAAATGCTGCGCTGACCCAGCTCTACATCCGAGAGCATCTCCGGAGGCTTCGACGTATACTGAAGTTGTACGCCCCGATGCATTCAATGTTAGTATCTGGTTATTCTTAGATGCGACATCTCTATGTGGTGCTCGACCTCTCCGCTTCGATGAACAGCAACGATCTGCGACCCTCTCGTATTCAATGCGTCCTGCACTTATTAGACGACTTCGTGGACCGTTTCTACGACGAGAATCCTATTTCTCAATTGGCAATCATTGCAACTTGTAATAAACGAGCCGAGAAGGTAAAAGGGAATACACAGCTATCGGGAATCTCCCGTATTCTGGAGCAATCGGACAATGTCGATCCTTTTCCCGAATGGTGATGTCATTGTACTGAAGGAATTCTCTCTCAATCAGATATCCGATCTGAGCGGAAACCCTTTGAAGCACAAAGAAGGCTTGGCGAAAATCAAGGACCGGCTGCCGACTGGGGAACCTAGCCTCCAAAACAGCATAAATATGGCCGCCGCTGTTCTTCAGTGAGTTCAACTGTCCATCGTCACGCTGATTGAGGACACTGAGGATCGGACCGTACATGGATTGGAATTATTCCAGCTGAATACCAGATCGGAAGTACTCTTATTCCCCCGGCTCATATTTTCAGACACATGCCGGCGCACAGCAGCCGGGAGGTGGTCATCATCTTGGGAAGTTTGACCACCTGTGATCCAACGGACATCAACGAAACGATTGAAGAGGCGAAAAAACTCGGCTTGCGGTGTTCGGTTATCGGGCTCGCCGCCGAAGTTTACGTGTGCCGCCGACTAACGGAAATCACTGGTACCTATCGCTTCCGCATGGTCGGACAGAGCCTGCTTACAAGAGGATATAATTTAGGAAAACCCATCGGAGCTACCTGGTCATTCAACTCGACAGAGCTTCTTCCTCGAATCGCATAAAGGAGTTTCGTCGATTCTCAGGAGGAAGCTACCACATCGTCGTAGACGAGGACCATCTTCGAGAATTGTTGGCGAATCATCTTCTGCCCCCGCCAGCCTTGAACAATATAGAATGCTCTATGGTCAAAATGGGATTCCCGTTCCACAAAAACGAGCAGGAAGACACACCGGCTCTGTGTCAGTGGTAAGATTGAGCGAAGATCAAGGACTGCCTAATGTTGCTTTTAACTCCCAATGTTGCTCGACGATCACGGTAGATCGATGAATCGCTCTATCGATATATGGTGGGAACTCTGAAGGCGCGTACGGAAATCAATTTTCCTCATCTAGCCATCTGGAAGCAGCCGCAACAGAAAGTGTGCACATCACGACTGGAGGCTTCCTTTGTCCTCAGTGCAAATCTAAGTACTGCGAACTACCCGCTGAGTGTAGAATCTGTGGTCTAACTCTGGTTTCGGCCCCGCATCTGGCCCGCAGTTATCATCATCTCTTTCCACTGGACAACTTCAAAGAGACGCATCTCCTCAAAGGCGACACCCGGTGAGACATTCGTTCCGACCTGCTGGTCGGGAGTTCGCGAACTTCGAACAGAAGATTCTCTCATCGTTAATCCGTTCGTCGCTTATGAAGAGCACTCCAAAAAATGTTTTTCACCTTGTTTACAGGACTTGTTTCTCCTGCCAGAGCTCCGTTGAGGGTCAGAACATGTACACTTGTGAGAAATGCAAGGAAGAATTCTGTTTAGACTGCGATATATTCATCCACGCAACCCTCCATCTCTGCCCGGGCTGCGCATGTAAACCCCAAATGAACTGATGTCCCTGTTCCAAGGGGATCGAGACGCTTGTACATATAGTGAACGTTCTCGTCTCATAAAGGGGATGTTGGAAGAAATGAATCAGAGTTTGCCTTTGTTTTTTCTAGAAAAAGTTTTCCATCGTGAGCGCTGTCCTATGACCGATTTTGATGGCGGAGAAAATAATTTTGGACAGGTTTCATGGACGCGAGATCTCTCAACGGTCTCCCCAGAGGAAATTTATTCGAGCCTTACGCTGAACATTTAGCAGAGCTTCGTGAAGTTGTTTTTGCAAAAACAGTCCGAGAGACACGGTCGGAAGGACTTTACTTGGACAAGAATTACGGTGTAAGTCACCACTGTGCTGATGATCTGGAAGAAGGAAGATCCCCGTCACTCGAGTCTTGTCACGATTGTGGACGTGTCATAATTGCCAGTTGCCACTCAATCCCGGGAACTCCTGTGACCTACCGAGACGATGAGAGAGAGGTCGACCGTGAAGAATCCTGAGCCAGAAACTCTCACGTCTTGTGACTGCCACATGATGATGAACATACGAATCTGAAGAGGAGAATGGGTACAATCACGATCAGCGTTCGAGACTCATGGACCATGAGACGGAACTCTGGGGGAATACGAACCTCCTCGGTCTTCTGTCCGTCACTCGGAAGGAATTTCGATGAACTCAGCAGTTGCACCGGTACTTCTGCCTGGAAGTGCGAGGAGACTCACTCTGAATGCCTCTGCCCTCGTCTGAGAATTATTGGAACACTGATTGAGATCCGTGGCGTATAAACGAACCTTCGTTTTCATCCTGTGGATCTCGTAGGCTGACCAGAACAAGAGAGCAAAGAAAAGTACGTTGGCACTGATCGTGTGAATCTTCGTCTGAGATATGTTGCCTTCGTCCATATAATGAATGTAGGCGGTTATGACGAGATTAAGAGTGGTGACCGAGAACTGACTGAAGACCCGAAAGCTCAGAAGCTGTTTGAAGTCGCCGTAGAGTCGGAATAAACGACGGTAGCGCTCCAGGAGCAAATCGGCGTCTTTCGTCAGCCACCAGCGCGTATGCGGCGCGGAGGTCACCTGAAGTTGGAAATCCGATGATTCGAGACGTATGACCTGATTGCGCTAGCGCACTCGACCCTGTCCACCTTGCTCCGATATATTCCGAGAACTCTCATCTCACCGTTTTCAGTTTCAAATTCAGGCTCCGGTTCATCTCTGTCAGAGTGCAGGCAGACTGCACCAGAACTAGAGAGGTGGCGTTCGCTACGGTGCTCATGCTGAATGCCGAGTATATCATGAAGGCGAAGACGATTTCAGAAGCAACAGGGAGCCAGGTTTTCAGCGGCCCGTACAGTTTCCGGAACTCAGCCATCGTGGTGAACGATAGCGATACGGCGAATACGGCGCAATGGAGCAACATGGCGATCGTCATGTGCGTCCAGATGAAGACTTTCGCTCGGGGATTATCTACGAACATAATCATGCGTTAGATCATCCGCCCCATTGTCCTTGTCCTGAGAGGAGAGGAAGCGAACAGAGACGGCCAGGAAAGACGATTTTCGATTGAGATTCAGAGTTTCGCGACAGCCTCCTCGCACCGGGCGGCTTCCGCGGATCGTAACCGCTTATTGCTCGAGATACTGTACCTCCACAAATGTCGTCGTAGGCGGACTCCATTTCCGTGTAATACTTCCTCCGTGACTCGTTCGTGATGCAACTCACGAGCTTGGAGAGCACAGCGTTTGCGAATTGGAAGAAAATGCACGCAAAGATGAGCTGCAATGCTACCGAATCGGTCGTGTGGCGATCCTTCGCGTTGCTCTGCTCGTTACGGACGCACGATAAGTTTGCATGAGTTGATTCGCTCGTCTTCGGCAGAATCCTTTGATTGAACGTCAAACTTACCTCTTGCAGTTGTGTTGCAAAGTGATACATCCCGTAGAAGGCGAGCACGGTGTGCACGATCGAGAACAGCGAGTACAACCAATAGCTGATGGGAGAGGACGCCGATCCGGAGGGTTATTTTACAACTCGACGATTTACAGAAGGAGAGAAGATTCGAAACTTACAATTTTGGTCTTCGGAAGGCCCCTTCACGGTTTCGCACCAAAAAACCGACGGATGCGAGGTACAGCATGCCGAAAAGGAAATCCAGGCCCGGCAGATAGACTCGCTTGCGTTCCATGGACGCTCGCCGCTTGTATTCATCGAAGTCTGAAGTCTGGTGGGGAGAACAGCCTCATATAAGATCAGAGCCGTAACGTGGGCTGCACGTCTGGCACGGCGGGGAAACTGCTGTATTTTATCGGGCTGCGTCAAATGATTCCGAAACGAGATCATCGAAGAGAAACTGTTGAATACCTCACCTCCATCGGAACGACAACACGGTTATTCATCCTACCTCGTAGGAGCTCGTGAGGTGTCTAAAGCCACCCCATCGCCGAGAAAATACCAAAAGCATCTTTCGAGCCGCATGGAGCCTCAATTTGTCAGACGCGATGATCTCCATCAACTTTCTACTTGACAGCGTCTTAGCTTCAGAATCTATTTGGGGAACATTGTCCACGCCACGTCAGAAGTCCCTCGCCGGACAGCAACTTATCCCCAAAGGTGATTAGGAGCTAGTTTAAGAGGTTCAAGACTCTCGCGTCGACGTGTGCACTCCGCACATGACGTCTGGCTGGGTTGCGGGAAATCCATTAAGGATTGTAGATAGTTGACAGCTGTCGAAATGCCGCGATTATCTCGCCTAATTGCAATAAGGGCATCCGGATGGGATGGAGGCGAATATTCTCGGCGCGTTAGGGAGCGTAATGGCATTCCATATATGTGAATATCCTGACTGTATGAGCTTCTTATTATTAAATCGAAGCAGTCACCTGATTTGAAGTTCTGGTCGAGACTATGATGAACCTTGTCGGGACTTTCATGATCCTAATTGTCACGGACCACTGAGCCCAGAAAGTGTCCAGGTCGACCTGACAAGGTCGTGGACGTTTGATATATATATAGGAAGTGGATAGATTACCGTTAAATCGTCACTGGCAGCATAATGGCTCAAACAAACATGTGTGTTCGTGGACTCATGGCAATCGGTGAGCACATTTTCGGGCGGGTATGCGAAAGTTAGCACGACAGCATAGCTCCCAGCTAGAGAAGAGCTGACGGAATCTTGGTTGAGTGCATCGCCCCCAGGTACGAGTGAAGTTAAAAAATATCGGTGAAGTGTCCCATGGCTCTCTGCTCTCTGCTCGATCCCACGTGTATGGTGCTCGCCTCGGAGCGGATGAAGAGATATCGCACACTTCTTTTGCCCAGGCCTCCACGCGATTTGGACAGGAGACGGGGAATCAGAGAAACGGCCGAGAAAACCGGCGAGTCTGCGATACTCGTCCCTTGAGCGGCTACCTTCTTTGGTGCTTTCGAACACGGGAACAAGGTTCTTTCCTAATATTTGGAACGACTTGCTCTCGCTCCCTCCTGTGAACATGTTTTTCGGATGAAGCTTGTGATTTTCGAAATACGTGACGCGGATAAATTACTTCTTGGAAAATCACTCCTCCATTTCGTTCGAGGACGAGCACGATTAGCGTGCTGTGGATTGGAGACCGACACTGTTGTCAGCTTCATGGCGAGTCCCATCTCGTGAAGACCCGGAATAGACGAAGTCTCTTCGCATTGTTCCCACGTCGCTGCGAAAATATCGAATCAGCTCCTCTTTCCTTGGAGTCGAGTTCCTGGGCGCTCCGAAACCGGGGCTGATGCGTACAACCGCATTCTCATAGCGTGCTCATCTCGACCTAGCCACAACAGTTTACCGAAACGATAAAGACGTGACAAAGTCTCAGTGTGCGCTCATCTCAATCGCTGAGGCATGTTCCTATTTTCTCTCCGATATAGGATGCTCGATCCTGACCGTATATGGAATGGCAGCTTTGCGAACTGAATGGAGAGACGCTGAACTCAGCTTCAGAAGCGATCCGGCTGTGAACGCGTTCGCTGACAGGAAAATCGAGAGGTGCTAGCTCAGGCATTTTATCCTTACGGGTCGACCCATGCGTAGAGAATAGCCTCTTATATACCGCCGGCTTCTTGCAGGTTCATGTCTTCGGCCTGGTTCAAGGACGGGGTCGAGCCGCAGTACGTCATGAACGGGACGATGAATACGAGTTCTTACTTGACTTTGTCACAGTTGACCATCCGAGGACTTCTTCCGGGGATCAGACGAGATGGCAACGTTCTGATCAGACGTAAGAGTTTTCCGTCGCGAACTCAGACATGGCGAGACTAGCGCAGGCGCAAATCATTGAGTTCTCGAATTTCAAGCTGATACATTCCCCGCCGTCCATGGAACTTGGTTCTATATTCTTCTCGCAAGGGCACGCTTTCTTCGCTGGAATCGGGTTCCTATGGTTCAATCTCCTCCTGGAATCAACCCTTGAGTCGAGCTTCCCTTCCAGCCGACGGCTCTCAGAAAATCGTAGCCAACATGACTCTGGGTCCTTGGAGAAATTTGAACCTCAGCAGCGACTACGCAACGATCGCAAGAATCGCCGGAAGCATTGAGGGAACCATGGAGGACGTGGATGTCAGCCTTCTGATGCGCGGAGAACACATGAATTCCCCGTTGTTCACCCTAACCCTGGAGGATGTGGACGTAAGTCTTCGCTTACCGATTCCCATCGGAACCTTGTTCGCGGTCCCGATGTTCTGGTTTTCCATCTAGATATCGAAACTGAAGTCCCCAAAGAGATAAGAAAGAGAACAGTATACACTGGAATCAGCATTACAGAGATTTATTCTGTGTTGAAATGCTCGACAAAGTCCACCCTGTTGCTTCGAACAACTGTCGAGTGCGTTGGCGGTATGGAAAGCGTGCGGGGTGATTCTCGACCGTGCACTTCACGTTTTTCACGCTGCAGTGATGAGCACCGGCCTGAGGAGAAGTCGAAGAGCGTTCACTCCGATGGCAGGTCCGAGGGCCGAGCATTTGGTAGGGCAATTCTTCACGGTGGATCCGTCTAGAGATGATAGTAGAGGAATATGGAGAACACGATGATGTAGAGGATCAGGAGGGTGACCAGCATCACCAGCTGCTTGCCGCGGCTCATCTTCGCAGGTGCTGAGCTCCGTTTCCCGCCGCCTCGGAATGGCCACGTCGGCTACGTCAGAACGGTGATAGGCCAGCGACACGAATGCACGGCGGACTGTTCAGGAATGCGGCGCATCTCCAAGGCAACGAATCGATCCGCTTTCTTCGAGAACATACAATTCCTTTCGAGAGAAATCCTCCATGACCCTTGCGCGATATTCCTTTCTTTTTTGTTGTTCGCGTAACCTCTCCCTCGCTTCGATCTGTCGCTCGTTCCCCGGCGATTGAATCGACAGCATGTCATTGGGTCACAATTCACAATGAGATCATTTCCTCGCGGCACTAGCTCGCTCCTGTTGGGACAGGTCTGGTCCCGGAGTAGAGGCAGCCCGTATCGTCCCCGGTTGTCCCTCCGGGGGTCAAATCGAATCGTGTGTACCCGTGAAGAGCAGGAGAGAACAAGTACAGACGGAATGATTCATATGACCCGACGACGAAGACACGCAGTCGCGTCCGTCTAGCTCATCGATTTCGAGGTTTTTGCATCGAGATCCTGCGCCATACTCCGAAACCTGAAAAGTTCATAGGAATCATAAACGGATGCCTGTTCATGTCGAGGTTTCGCGAGATGGGCGATGTCGGAAGCAAGGACGGAACGCCCCGTGGAGCCCTATGGCGATTCGGCATTCGGAGTTGGAATATCAGAGCGGATCAATTAGGTACTCCGATCTCGATGCTGCTTATGGTCGGAATGAAGACGCGACCCGTGTTTGATGGATGCACGGATATTGCTGGCAGAGTGGGCCACGAGAACCTCAGCCAGGGAGGCTTGTCTTGCGCGTAAATGATCATGAAGGTCGACATCGACGATCGAGAACTCGGGTGTGCCACGGCCCGTATGCCCCACCGTATCAATTCTGATTCGGAACTTAATAATATATTATGCCCCAACGAGATTCTGTCGACGACCTACGGCTGCCAATCGGGCCATCGTCACCCCATCCCTTTCATCATGTCTACCTCCAGCGTCTAAGAAGCACGCGGAGACCGTCCCCCGCCCTGCGGTCAAATCCTCGACTTTCGTGAAGACTTAGCCTCTCTCTCACTGTCTAGACCAACAAAATTTCTTCGCTGGTCGGGCTTCTGATTAATCTCTTACCTTTGCAGGTTTCCATCCGAGGCCCAGTTCGAATCACCCGATTCACGGGCTTCTGGTGGTTTTCAAACCCGATGCGCCTGCTCGCCAACATGGTCTTACCGAGGATGACGGGTCTAATGGAAGCACCGATTGAAGCCAGGGTTAAGGAGTCTGTCGCCGCGTTTTTGAATCGTCCACAAACCCAGGCGGTCCTCAAGTCATAGAATCGCTCGTGCCATTCGGAATCGAATCTCAATTTTTTATGAGCATCCTCTTCCGGAAAGGGAGAACAGGCAATGGAGTCCTTGTTTTTTTTCTCTTTAAAAGTATTTATTATTCCTAATACGATGAATAGAACAAGCCCCTCAGTTTCGAAATTGGCTGCGTTCCCCTCGACTCGTTCGCATGTTCGTAGAGCTCGAATATCCCAACGGTTTTTTGCGCTCAACGGCGTCATTCTCAGAAAGTCTCGGCAGGCTCCAAGAAAACGGTCGTCGTTCCATCTGAACAGTGAAAGAACGAGACGACCAGCCTGCGCGTCGGATCGATCCACGCAACTCCTCGGTGACTTCACCTCCTACCTTTTGGAATATTTCCGATTTAAGAGGTCCCAGAGCGTTCTCTCGAAGATATACAAAAATCGAAGAGCTCTGCTCCCCGATTTTATTCATCTGCGCGACATGTGTAACCTGACTTGAAGTAGCGATTACCCTGAGGGTTGCGATTGGCGCGCTTAGGAGGTTACCCTTGGCATTGGTGGTGGTGGTCGTCGTCTGCATCTGCCGCTGGCTCTCGGCTCAAGGACCCCCTCGCGGTCCCTCGGAATGTACACAACGCTCTCCACATCCCCTCTCGGGATCATCATCTGTGTGTGCGGTACGAGGATACTCGATGCACATTGTGCCATTGTGTTCTAGGACAGATTAAAACGGTGCGATTGTGTTGGAATCATGCGTAACGTGTCGATTTAGATTCCTCGAGGGGCTTCATGCGACGCTCTACGGAGAGGTAGTCCTGAGATAGGTGGGTGCATAGTCCGGTCCTTCTTTAGGTCGTCAAGCAGTATGTAAGTCGAGCATGTCGTTTGGGCTCCTATAAATCAAAAAGAAGGGGGTTTTCGGTGCATCAAATTGACGGAGTCTGATTGACACGTGTCAAGTCTCGAAGAGACACGGAGTGAACTTCAGGGGGACGTCACGGATTCAGGGAGTCTCGGGCGCCGAGCGCTCGAGATCGATGATTCATCCGCACTTGTGTCCAAATACAAGAAGGTCATCCATGAGCTTGGGGTTTGAGGGAAAATTCTCATGAGGCTCTTTTTGACTGCTGCCACCAGTAAGGTGTCATAAACACATATTGTTATGAGGGTGTACTGATGTTGCTAGTGACAGTCGACGCTCCGGATTTCCACTCGATCTGTCGATGTGTTTCGACTTCATTTAGAGTTACCTTCGGCCCTCGCGAATCATTGATGTTCATCATCCTGGGCAAGGAGCCAGTTAGCTTAAAAATCAGAATTTCCATCGAAGTTTAGGAATAATAATCAGCTCCGTTCTCGTGCCTATACGAGTCCGAGCAGACCGTGCGACTGGGGATGGAGCGTGCGAAAAGCATCAGATCCCGGGACGATCCAGTGATTCAATTGTCATTGTCGCCAATCCAATCTGATCCGTTTAGTGAACGCCCACCACTTCGAGACGCGCCGCGCCAGGGTGTGCCGACGTCAGAGACGATTCTGGGGCTGGAATTTCATACTGTCGGGAAGACGGATCCGTTTGCCGCTTCTCAACGTCTGCCGGCTAGACTTGGCTTCTCCTCCACTTCGACTCGGAATCCTACAAAACCAATGAGGCACTCGGAAACTTCCACGCTATTGTCGAAACTCACGCCAACTCGGCTCACTGATCGCTGGCAAATGACGCGAGTCGGAGTCCCTAGATTGCCCCGCCGCCGCGCCGGCAGAAGAAGCGTTTAGTAGGGCGCCAGAATGAGCGACAAAAGATTCGCTAGCGCACCAAATCCAGATGAATTGCATTAGCTACACTTTCGTGGTGACGTAGAAATTTCTCCGCTCGCGATGAAAAATCTGCGGAAGAAGAGAAAGTTCTCCGTCATTCGAGCTGCTAACCAGAAAGATAGAATGGGATTCCTTGGAAAGTTTCTTCCCCACAGTTCATGTTGCGCGCAAATAATGCAAATTTTCAGCGGGAACCCACGAGGTTTGACAGGCCGGTGGGCTTGGAATTTCGAGCAAGTGCGCAGGTCCCGCTTGTTGTCGCCGATCCGGTGAACTTCCACTTCGGAGCTCGTGGGAGGGAGTATTGGGGCTCTTCACTACCGAAAAGCTCTGAAATTATCTTATGCTCCTCACGCCGGAATTGTCTCAGTCGTGTAGGGTAGACGAAATCATTCGTGTGCCTGTTGTCCAGAGATGGACCAGTTTTCGCTCTCCAAGAAGCGCGCGGCCTTCCCAAGAATTTCAAAGATGGGGAAGAAGATGGGGCGAGCGACGATTGGACCTCCCAGATCTTTGGACCTCTCAACTCCCCACGCAGTAATGATGATTCTCGGAAGGGTTGAATAGGAGGCATTCTGAGGAGAATGTTTCATCGCGCAGTAGGACAAGACTCCTGATTCGAGAGTCAGCGAGAGAAAACCCGGAGTTAAGTCGTATTGACCGGAAGCTCATCGATGAGGACGAGGACGTCTATGGTCCTTTGTAACCCCGTTCAATCAATTATCCCCTAGATAAGACCCAGAAAGTTATTCCCTGCCAGCATTTACCAATCGAGCTCCCCCTCATCATTTGCTCATACTCGAGAAGAAGCGAGACGTATGACGGAATAAATGAAGCTTCAAATAATCGAGGGTGATCGCTTTGAAGATTCGGCCACACGCGGAAACGATACATAATCGGCGATTCGTGATATTGGTGCTGTTTGATTGGGAAGGGTGCGTCTCTTGTCCTAGTGCTCTTATTTCAACTTCATTTCACGGCAACTGACTGAGAAACCGACGGAAACAAAAAATCGAGCGTGTGTGATCCTTCCCGATGCATGATTTGACCGACGACAACCTCTATGATTGATAGAAGATATGATTGCGAGAACACCAAGTATAACGTCGGACGTAATGCTTCGGCGGAACTGCTCGTTTTCGGCTCTCTACCTCTGTTTCATAGCAAAAATATGCACCATCGGTGATGAATTCATATCGGCTCACGGCTTTCCGCCCCTTGACGACTCCAGCGAATCGGAGCCAGATTTCCGAAATTATTCACCGATGATCAGCGATATTAAGACGCCATGGTTGCGATAATTCCACGTTACAACGGTGAAAAATGACGATCACATGAGCGTTCTTGAACCCTGTGGCATAGACGCGTGTTGTTCACAGAGGTACAAAGATCCGCGGGCTCCGTGCGCGTAGGCGTCAATCAAAGTTATTTTTGATGAGGATACCGCGACTTTTTGCGTAACATCGACTCGGGAAAAATTTACGTAATTATTCTGTGAAGCACGGGCATGTTGAACGACCCCTCTGATAGTATGTATGTCTCCGATCCGCCGATCGCGACCGGCACGGGAAGTTCGATTTCGCTGCACGGACGGCTTTCCCAAGTTCGAAACTGCCGTTCGGACTGCTATCGGAATCGGTCTGTGACCGCCGACAAGGCCGGAATTCGGTCGATGATTCAATGATTAGTTCTTCGCGACTTTCCAGTCGAATTTTATCGTCGAATATCGTCAGGCGTTCACATTCGGAAGGAGATTCTGACGAGTTTTGATATTCGCGATTTATCACTTTCCGCGATTCCCTGCTTTCCGTGGTGTCCGGCAATCTAATGGCATCAGTCAAACACAAACACTCGCTCACCAATGAACGCACAGCTAAGACACGGACACTAGCCGTGGTTGGCTCCGAAGCCCCCAAACGGTGCGGCCTTCTTCTGGTCGCTGTGGATCGTCTCATTGAAGCGTACGCCGGTCATCACGTCGATCCGGAACCGATGCCTCTGAGAGGCAAGCGGGGAAATTTTCTCTGAAGAAAATGAAGCTGATTGTCGGTCGACGCGAGAAACGGCTAGCTGACCAGCTGACAAGTATTTTACTGCGTCGGGGAAGCATTCAGCATCCTTTTGAAAGTTGTTCTGACGAACCAGAGGAGTCGATAGCGCTGCTCGTCTTGGCTTCAACTCGCCGACAATCAAAAGCTGGAACCATCCCCGACTGTCTTGGAAACTGCGAAAAGGAAATATCTACTAGGTGCTGCGATCGTAATGAAAATTCCCGAGTCCGGGATGGAGTCGTCGCTCCGAGAGCTGCCTCGACAAAAGAGTTGCGTATGCGCGACCTGATTTCAGGAGGAATCTACAGAGAGAAAAATAATTGTTTACTAAAATCCAATCTGCCTCCATACTGGTATTGCATCGGGGAGGGTGCTTGTCTCAGCCAGCGAAGCTTCTCTGACCATCCCGTCAAGACGCGCAGCGAGAGCTTTCTGGGAGCGGTCCGTAGTAATGCAATAGAGGGAAATATCCGATCAACCTACGCCCCAGCCCCACAACCACAGAAGACGCTCGGTCTAAAAATATTATTCACCCGCCGCCTCAGGTGAACGGGTATCGTCCGGGAACCCCGTGCTCACGATTCGCTATCTTTTCACAACAAGCGGTTATCCCGAGCGATACAAGAAGAACTAGGAGGAGAACGACCACCGCGGACCAGAGTCAGGACAGTTTTCTATCGCCTAATGCCGGGTTCATTCTCCTCGGGGACAGGGCATGATCTCACTCGTTCTGTTCTTCTCCCATTTTCACTGAGGCAGTTTTTCGTAGATCGCTCCGAAAGAACAATTGGAAGCCCAGAGCCCATGAAATATCGATAAATAAGAGGGAGTATACTCTCAATTGAGCGAGGTGATCATTGAGCTAATTCGTCGAGTGGTCATAATCAGCGTCGGTTCCGCTGATGCGGCTCGGAACTACTCGCAACGAGCCGGGTGACACCACGACACACCGTGAATCTCGAGCCGCGTTGTCGGCGCGGATCGAGCTCCTGAATCCGTACCACGGAGGAAACATGATTCAGCGAGAAATGCCGCGAGAGGATTCCCCCTCCCGAATCAGTCGATCATGCATCAATGAATGAGCGTTTACTCGAAGCTAGGCGCCATGTAGTAGGCCTTCGCTGAATGACCGTATGGGGGCGCCACGCTTCTCGAACACCCTTCCTACAGACTTACCCCCGGATTATGGAGAGGACCGACCGAGAGAAAGAGCAGCTGAGAAGCGCCCTCCAGATGCGACACAGGAGGCCGGTCGGTCGTCGTTTTGTTGGTGGATGTCTCGTAGTGCCTAGTCGGCGCGCTAGTGCTTGAACATGCCTTATCCATAGACTAGACGCAGAGTTGTACTAACTACTCAAGCCTGGTCACCATGTTCCACAACTGAAAGCAGATCCGATATATTTCTACTTTTATACGTTTCTACTAGTCCGCGTTCGAGTACAACTCTGGCCCCTGTATGTGATAGTGAAGCATATCATGAGCATTGAATATTAAAGTGCGGCGCAATGGAACTGCTGCGGTTTCGCCTCTAGAGTTTTCTGGGTGTGCTAAGTTTCGTCAGGAGCTGCCCACGAAAATGACGGGTGTTCAGCGGAACATGAAGGTACGTTTGCTGATAGAGACAGGTGGAGCTCGTTAGTCCGAGGCATCGCATTTTCTGAGAATTCCTCGCGGGGAAACTCGCGATCAAGAACAAGGCCCAGGACTTCGCACGTCGAACAAGGAGCATCGCCTTGAGGGTTCCCTTCAGGAACTTTTCCACTCCCAGGGGCTACGAGAGAGACCGGTGCCTGTTTTTAGTGTTCTTGGACGGTCCCTCGTTCTGACGAAATACTTACTGCGGAAAGAGATGTCTTCTCGTACTGAACTGCCGTTAACATCCTTCGACATGAGCTGATAGAGCAGAAAGAAGCTAGGCCGGTATCCTCAAGTCGAACAGGCGGGGACCCTGCTCGCCCAGAATAGCGTGGAGACTGTCTCGTCAGAACGGCCTCTTAATCTCTTGTTGTGGCCGCGCGAGACGCTCGGATAGAGGGACTCAAAATCGAAGTCGGCTCCATTGGCTGGATGAAGTCGGCCTACTGTCCTCGCGCCATTAGGCAGAGCGACGCGCGACGTTCGTAATACCAATGGCTTCGGGCCTCGACAAAATCCCCTGATTCCCCCGGAAAAAAAATTCTGTCCCCATGGACTTCGATGTTCTGCGACAAATCACCTGAGTTCATCTGCGATACGTCGCCCGCAAAAAATCCGCCGAGCGAGCGGAACACGTATCAGTCAAATTGAGTTCTGATAGAGCGAGCACGGTCCTGTTCCACATCTGCTCCATGAAAAGTGTGACGCTCGCTCCCATTCTCCGCGGATGAACTCACTCGGTCCGCGATTGTTCCGATATGAAATCAGCTGCTCCCCCCGCAGTTCCCACCGCCAGAGAGTCTCCCATATAGAAATCGATGGAATGAAGTTCCAGAATTCTCCCCATGGGGCCGTATGCTCGGAACCCCTGCTGGACTTTTCCCGCTTTGTCCAATCCAATCGAGTTCCGTCGAGAGATAAATTCGCGTAGTTGTGAATCCCGATACGGCACCGGCGCGAGCCGAAGATCGGAATAAGCCCGGAGTCCGTCTCTGCGTTCGTTCGTATGCCACCCGACCAATCGGTCTGAAGAACGGGCTCATGGTCTGCCATGAGCTCGAACGAGAACCTCCCAGATGGTTGTGACTTTACCCACTTGAAATGGGGATACGAAACACTCAAGAACCATCTGGGCTCGGGCGAACTTTAAATCGTCCCAATGAGATCCGTTCCTCGGACACGAACATTTAGCGAGAGCGAAGCAAAGCGCCCACCGAGCGAGAGCGAAGCAAAGCGCCCACCGAGCGAGAGGTCCATTAGAATCTCATCTCTATCGACTCATTTCGCGGATGAAATAAGCAAAATCGAGCGAATATCCTTCACGATATTTGTGGGGAACGCAGCTCGGAAATATTCACCTGGGGAATTCATCTCATGATCCCGAGGAGCGTGGCGGAGGAATTATCACTTCCTCAGCTTCGGCGGCTCGTTTCGACGGAAAGTTACAGCCGTTGACTACGGAGTACCTGCATCGTCACAGGGACGCGTGAAGCCCAAGCTTCGCTCTGACGAGCTCCCAGTGGTCCTCGTGATGAAGTCGCCGAAGATGGGACCGTAAGTGGCGGTTTCGTCGGCTGGCAAGCTTAAACTCTCACTTCCGAGAGCCACAGACGTGAATAGTGTCACTTTGCGGATCTGCCTCATTTATTCGCTTCGACAGTCCGTCAAAGTTCGAAATACTCTTCTTTTAGCTCTGTTCGAATGCGTCCGCATCTCGATATCTGTATCACGCGCACCATAGCGAGGATATTTTCGTCGACTATCGTTTTTGACGGGAATTACGGAAAAATTTCTCCTGGAGACTGGGGAGTCCGGAGCTCAGTCTCCTCACGAGGAGATATTGTCACCTCGACTGTCCCAGGATTTTCCCTGAGACTATGCCCGGTATTTTTCTCTCGCTCGATTCACAGGAATTCCGAGCGTGTGGTGGTCGAGAGTTTTCCTGTTCGCAGCTCCGATGAGACGCGGCGAGCCATCAAGCGATGGATCGATTGCTTCGTTTGTTTGATCGAGACGTCCAGCGGTAATTGAATTTTGAGCCACGAGAGAAGTCGTCTGTTCGTCTTTCGGAGTCGACTCCCTATCGGTAGACGTTTCTGGCGAAGATCCAGCATCTTTTCCACTTTTCCTAGTGTCTGAATCAAAGCGAGACGCCGTTACGTGGAGAGGGAGCAACGTGCACGCTTTCACCGTTCGCTGTCGCAGCGGCAGCTAAACAAGCAGAAACGGCAGCAGTCGCATGTTTCGTGAAGGGAGCACCGGTGGTCCCCCGCTGGAAGTTTGTGAAAACATTCTCTCGACACGGTGTCGTTTTCTAGAGGAGCGATTCCCCTGTAAAACTTTTTGTTGCTTGTGCTGCCGTGATAGTCGTTTCTCGAAACTGTCGTTGTTGCCTCCGATGCCGGATACTACAAGGGAAGAAAGATGAGGCCCCGCACGATGTAGGGGTGGAAGAGCGCGGCACCATCCACAGCGACAACAACAGAGGGACCCTCTCGGATATTCAGAAGCCATGGATGTGCGCGAGATGAATCAGATCAACCAAGTTAAGAGCTTGGGGAATGGCAACAATGCGAAGCCTTCCGCGAGGGACAGAGTCAAGGTATGTCACTTCGATTCCTCGGGAGCCTTTTCGCGGTCCCAATGCTCACCAGAGTTCGGAGTTCCTCAGAGGAGATTTTCCGCCGACTCCCATCGGTAGTAGACTCCGGAGAGGATCTTTCTCTTCTTTCTGGTCTGTGTCAATTCCGGGATGAGCCGGTCCTGTACCAGCCCAAAGCTAAGAGCTCACACGATCGTATATTTCGGCATTCGCTCTCAAAAATCAAGAAATGAGGAAGACGGAAGGGGGAACTGGGCACGAATGCTCTCCTGAAAACCGCTCGGCACAAACGAAATTGGAGCGAGCAGAAACTTCATTCGATCGCATTAAGCATCGGCGCCGCTGGCATCGCCTTCAACGACAGCCGGACCATAAGAGCCAATGAAAGACGAAGTAGGAGAAAGTATCCAGGGAAAGCCGAGGAAAGACGATCAGCGGCCGTCGCTTTTGGTCGAAGTACTCGACACTTCCGAAAAGTCCATCAGCAAGCCAATTTCTTCTCGAATTGATTTCGGTGGCGAAAATTATTATTGTTTCGACTTCCCAAATTCCATCGGTGCACGAGCCATGGAGATACCGAGTAGGTCCCGCGCGGTTACCACTCACCCGGGCTGTCGAATCGTAGCCGATCGGGTTCAGGCTGAGATCTTGGAAGCTCTTATGCTGAGTTGCCGTTGATTAAAGCAAGGCGATACTTCCGAAGACTTCGGAAGGCTCAAGCAATTCCGTGAGGCGCGCGAGCTCGCATCGGATGGGAGTATGCACGAAGCCGCCGCCAGGGGCTGAGGAGCCGGTGCTCCCAAAGACACGAGCGGAGCGTGTAGTCTCGCGACGAAAATCTCGTCATGGTTTCTAATTGGAATGAGCCGGAGAATCAAGTTCGAAAGCTCCGACTTGGGCGCCCTAAAACGGAGTTTGCCGCGGCAGCTACGAGCAAGGCCCCTTTTCGCATGGCTGACTCCCTATGCCCTCCTGTGGGAGCACTCTGTCTCTGCTTTCGGTCGGTCGGTCGGTCGGTCGACTTGTCGTTGAGCCGCTCGGTCGGTCGTCGGTAGGTCGCTGGAACGGACAATTGCTCGCTCGCTCACTCGCTCGCTCGCTTGGTCAAGCTATTGGTTCGAGGCAGTGCTGCTAACTCGCTGTCCGCTCGTATGCACATCGAGGGGCAGCCCGCCCGCCCATCCGGCCGTCCGCTAGGTCTTCAGAGGATGATTCGACATTTACCGCGCGTCCTGTTGTTGTACGCCAGTCGGTCGGGGGTCCCGTAAGAACCCATCGAACGTTGCCTCGTCGATTTTTGAGTCGGTCAGCCCACTCAGCAGTCCGTCCGTGAACTGACGACACGCGTGTGATTCTTCTGTAATTGTTCGTCTCTGCTGTCAGCCAGAAGCGCTTTGTCGCCGACTTTCGTCTTTGCCTGCACCGTGGTGGACCTGGTCGTCGTCGTGACGGGCAACCACCAGAACGGACGGAGGTGTTCGATGAAGGATTCATTCGGTGCTATAACTAGGGAGAAAGTGATGACACGAGAAGTGGAGTTCAAATTCGATGCGCGTGACTTGCTGGCTGACTGAGCAATCAGCGCCAACGAGCAGGCAGGTGCACAGGCAAGCCCGGAGAACGCTCAGCTGAATGCTCGTCGGCTCGCTCGCTCGGTGCTACTACATCAAAGTTTGCGTGTCTTTAAATGTAGCGGATGGATATCTACCGTTCAGCGATCGAACGCCGGCGGCGGCTGCCGTTGATTGCTTCTGCACAGAAAATTGGAGGAAACCAACAGGGCAAGCCGACTGGTACGCAGGCCGTGGTCGGACGCGGATAAACAGACGAAGCGGCTAGGAAACGGCATTTCCCGTGCGTCTGCGTTTGCCTACTCGCCGATTTCGGACCGCCGCAACGCGTCTGGTCATACGGTGCCGGTCGTGGCAAATAGTGCCGGGGAAGTCTGTGCCACTAGAAGTCACATTTCATCAACATTTCCTCTGATCGACTCTTGCAAATAATCCCGATGAATTTTTACGACTCACGCACCGGCTCCGGCCGATGGAGCCGTTGTTGCCATTCCGACAACCAATAACTTACTAGCATGCATGCAACAGCTGAGCGGCTGCGACGGGGAAAAAACGGCAATGCCATAAGATGTCATGAGTCCTTGCCATGGCAAGTGATTCGCGCTTTGCCGAGGGTAGTCTTCAAAGAAACCTCACAAGGTTTGACTGAGAGATGACCCGCGTGATGATCGAATTTCTGACTTCGATTGGCCCTTTCGGAATGCAACAATGCCGGCTTGATTCTGAGTTTTATGGCGCAGCCTTGCACCGCTGATTCTATTCACATAGTAACAAATAAGGGGAGGTCAGATGGGACAGAGTTTTGTTCTACGGGTTCTCGTTGAGAAAAGCCAAGAGACGGTGCCGAACTCCGTGTAGAAAAAAAAGTATTTATGAGTCAGCTTCTCATGCAAAGGATTTTTGGACCAGGGTCGGGTTTTCGTCGACTCGCTCGCGTTGACGAAAAAACATCATCACTTTCGCTTGTTTCTTTCCTATTCTCGGCCCAAACATGATTTTCCGTTCCATTAAGCATGCAAGCCTCAAAAAATTCACGCGTAATAAGTCGGGCGATCGAGAACACAACGTCCCATATGATGCGCTCGTGTTGATTGACGAGGTTCCCGCTTGATGTTTCGTATATGGAACGACCCTGGTCTATCTTCGGAGAATTGGATGATCGCAGGGCAGACATCGAGTAAGCGTGTGAAGACGTGAGGGTTCTTAGCGAGAAGAAAACCATGCAACGTGTTTGAAGAGCGGCTGTCGTCGGAGCAATTTCGACATTCCGAAGACAAAAACTTCCATTCATTCTTTGCGTTTTCGTCTTGCAATTTCACCCGCTATCCCAACGGTCAAGGTGTTTTTATAATTCCTCTCACCCTGATTCGAAGTCAAATGAATTATGTCCGAAAGCAAAGAACGGACCGGAAGTCCGCAGAAAGGCAATATTGGAGAAATCGTCAGCTCGGACTTCGCCCAGGCTGGCTCGGACTTGCCTCACTCAGTCGAGGTGCGATCTCCTCGCTCCGAAGAGGGACTGCATGAAAAGAATTCAAACTCAACAATGGAGTTGGTCTGGTTGCCGGGCTTTCTGAGGACTCCGGGACTGCGAATTTTTCGGGGGGAAGCCGTGCAGGAATGCCGCACGGCGAAAATGTTCAAGAGTCTCGGAACCTCAGAGTCTGCGAGGGATGGGAGAGATTCAGACATAATTCACAGAGGGTTTTGATTTACGACGGCGTACTCTGCGGGAAGGAGGGAAGGACCGTGGACCTAGGAGTTCAAGACTCTCCTCCAGAGCCTAAAATACGGCCGTGTGCTTGGATCGGTAAAATTAGTTCTCAATCTGAGAGATGAAAGATCCGTTCTCCCCGGATGATTGTCAGCGTGTCACCCACTTGGCTCCAGCCGCGACACGGCTCAAGAGCGGGACTCGTGCCTGTCTGATAAATTCAAACTTCTGGTTTTCGGAGATAATCTTTTCTCGGCTTAGCTTATTTCGCTCGACTTAACCCGGGACGCTTTGACAGTTTTTTTTGTATGAAGAGATGCACCTGACGGGCGCTCTGCTCCGGTTTGAGGAAGCGACAGCAGCGATAAATTCCCTTTCTCTCCGTGCCTCTGGGAAACCCATGTCTCACGATATCAGAGTCGCCAGACTCTCATTCAATGTACTTACTCACCCCAGCTCCGCATCAAGAGCTTTTCAGAAATTTCCGTCTGTCTAAAAAGACGTCCATCGCAGCGATTTCACTCGACCGCGCTTCACCGCGTCAACGTACTCGTGATGGTGTCGCGTACCGAGACGGTCGAGTGATCAGGGATACTGGGCTTCCAAACATCTGGAACGACATACGGACGAGAGGATATGCATGCGGGTAAAATGATCAGTGTGCGGAAACGGGAATACGGCCGTGCACTAAACGAACGGTTGAGACACGGTGGCTCTCCCCGGAACGGATCATTCGGCAGTCGCTTCGCGATCGCGCGGGCGTATGAATGCGGAAAATATGCTTCAAGTGCTCGCGGACCCACTTTCCAGCATTGTACATACAGCACGTGGCTGAATTCCTCCGGAGTGTCACGCAGCGTTCAACCGCACCGATAGCCTCAGCAGCTGTTTGGTGAAGAAACATCCTCTCGAGTCTTCAGCTAGGCAGCTGTTCCTGGAGGCTTCTCGAGGGATTCGCTCCGAGTCGTCGATCTCCGAGCGGCAGATATTTCCAGAGCACCAACTTCCCGAAAGTCATCAGCTGATGTCGGAGCGCCTCACTGGTTCGACTTGGATTGAACACGACTCCAGTCGGTAGTGAAATCTGCTGCCAGGGGTCGGTCCGAATTTATTCGAAACTAGGCAAGAGCAGTAAATCACAGGAGGTGTCCGTGTCGGTATTATGCAAGCTATCAGATGATCATTCAGACCAAGTGAACTTATCAACGATATGAGGTCACGGACGCTATGAACGGACAGAAACCGATCAGGCCACTCGGTCGCTTGGCTCGGGATTTAGTCTGCGGTTAACAGTCCGATATCCGAGCAGCCTATTTCACGGTTATCGACATCCATTCCGCTGGTTTCGTTTTCATGTAGGTCCCGATCTTCCTTGAGATAACTTTATGTAAATCGTGGTCCGCCACCCGAAGTCGAATCTGACTTATCCGAGTATTGGAGACCGCCAGATTTGATTTTCATCACGCATTCCGCACTTCGGTCTGAGCTCGGTCATGCCGCCGCCGACACAGCGGACGTCCAGAATCACGAATCAGAATTGGTGTATCGAATGTGGTTGCGGTCGGCTCCGGGTATGGTCAGTCAAGAATTCAAATGATGCGGTAGGAAATCAGGCTAATGAAGAGAGCGCGTACCGGCGGGCAGGACACGGTGGTTTCTGAAGATTTGCATTCCTTGATTATGATCAAAGGTGCGGCGCGTTATCTCAGCGGGCGTATTTTGAGCTCTTCCCATGATCACCACCGCTCTTTCCGGCGAGGTATCGAATTCGACCATTGTTCGAGACCGTCTCCATATTGCTCCGAAATCTCTGAATCCGAGTTCTCTTCTCCGACTAAAGGCCCGCCGATGTACCGAATCAGAACCTCCCCAAAACGTAAATACTCGCCCGGGCGTTTCAATATAGCGCCTGCGTCCCCTTTAGCTCATAGCGGAGCAGAAAGCGTAGCCGAGAACAGCAGAAAAAGGCCCCGTACGTACCCGATCAGGCAGTGTTCCGTAATTGGTAACAGTGGAAACGACGTCGACGCACCTCACGCTCATCATCAGTTGTCGCTGCGGGAATGCCCGCGGGGCTCCGATGTGCTGGGGATTCATTTATCAGGAAGTTGCGATCTGTCCACACCCAATTCATTAGGGACATTCCTCGCGTGAAGCAGACAATTGATTTGGGATGTTTTCCCCGACTCCCGGCTAAGCATGTGGTGGGTAGATCTCCGGCAAGGACGACTGTTCTCGATCGTGTGATCCCAGAAGAAGCACGACCAGGTCGAGATAGGATGAGACGGCGTCGAATTTTCTTCAGCATCCACTATCGGAAAGTTGTTTCGAGGATTTAGGCCCCAACCCATACAGAGGAAGGGCGAGCCCCCGAGCTGTCGAAAATGCCCCTCATCGCGGAAGCTTATCCCGCCTGAGGCCCGAGTGATCGAATTAGACTCTGACGGAGCTCGGCCCCGAGTCGATCACTTCGGCGGCTGCAATAAGCCAGCCTCCTCATCTGGGAAGCTCCTCACCTATACGGTATACTATACATTCCAGAGGATCGTTCGAATGCTTCCGTCTCTTCCTTTGGTTGGAAGCAAGCTCGCCTCAGAATAACTTATTGATTTCCCGTCCGAGCTCCGCGTGATTCGTATCGACCTCCGATCAAGGGAGGCTCACCTCGACGAGACGCTTCCTCTGCAACACGACCTGCTCACAATCCTTGTCACGCGAGGACGTTCCAAGCTTCCGAGATCGCGCGATGCATGCTCGGAGAACTCGCCTATCGGGAGGTGTCGCTTCGTCGGCTCGGCGAGGAGAACATTCTTTACCGGAGACAGGATTTCACTCTGTGCTTGTGATACGGTCTCACGTCGAGAAGTTGCTCACTTTCCGTCGTCGCCTGCGTGTTTTGGGTCGCCGGTCTGTTTTGGGACACGATCTTTCGCCAGATAGATGCGTCCTCACGCTTTCATGGGTGGTCGGGGCAACGACTCCCAGAGCCATCAATCATTGTTCTCCGCAAATAAGAGCGTGCGACAAGGAAAAACTTCTGTTCTCGAGAACTCACCTATTAGGCGACAAGGGAGATCAGGGAAAAGACGAAGCTGGTCGTTTTCGGTGCCGAGAGGAGTTCTCGTTGGACTCGATCCCTGCAGCGTTGACGTCCTTTGCGACGGAGATTCTCGTCACGTTCCTGCTACTACCCGCATGTCTGTTGCAGATGCGCCGGAAGCCATCGTGCGGTAGTTACGGCGAATTTCGGCCGGCTTGATGGGCGTCGTTCGGTAATATCTGAAGTTACAAACACGGAAATGATCCATTCGATTTCGGGATGAGATGCGAATTTCAATTTGTTGTTCACTTTCTGGTAACGCTGAGGGATCGAATCCTCTTTCAACTTCCGAACATTGGAAATCCCCAGAGAGCCAAAATCCACACCATCGGAGCGATCGTGGAATGGAGTTTCTCCTCCTTCAATCGATAATTTTCTTGGGAAGGGGAAATCCGTCAGAAGATCGACGGGACGGTCAGAGTCAATCGGGGTTTCGGGAAAGCTTCCGTCGGACATTGGCTGCACCAGTCAGCTACGGGGCCCACCATTATGTATACGGCCTGTCGCCGCATAGCTCCGGATTGTTGTGACAACGGACATTGTGGCTGTTGCCAAGTAGGCTCCAGAGATGCTCCGGATTGACAATCAATGATGGAGCAGCAATAGGGAATCGATCCCATAGGCGCGGCTATTTTCCACTACGACAAGGGAACGCTGCATGCTCAACCATGAAGAATTGAATCGGAAGATCGGAATTGATGTTCTCTGACGATACTCGGACCGATTAAATGTGATTTCCGAAGTTTGGCGTCCATCACGGGGAAACTCAGGTCACGCGAGAGATTGCTGAGACAAAACCTTGATATGGAGTGGAATGACTGTTTTCGTTGACGTAAATTGAAAATCGGGCGGACGATCGCGTATCCATCAGGTCCAAGGAAGCCTAGCAGTACAATTCAAAGGAATCGGCAAGGCATTGGGACGCGGACACGAGCATTCTTTGAGGACGGTCCCCGAAATTTGGCGCTTTCAAGGCCCAAGTCCTCTCGGTATTTCCATACCGAGACCGTCCTAATCGGGTTATTCTTGGCCGAACGTCGGAGCAGCCGTGTTGCCTCCTCTGAATACAGCAATTGCAGATCCAGTTGCCTTATTGTCCAGTCTAATGCGACATAGGTTCCGAGATTTCCCAAATAGGAGCGTAGCGTCTCCGAATAATTACATACAGCGGCTTCCGGCTCTGCGCCCCAACGCTGTTGCGCGCTTGCGGCGAATCACCGTCAGCATTCTGTCGGGGGTTCGGGAGCACCGTGCTCACCTGCTGATAACGAGTGAAGATAATCGCCAGATGCCATTCGAGCCTTCTCGCTGCCCGTCTGAGTCCAAAAAGATCTACCGGGGTCCAGTGTCCAGTGTCAGTCCGATATCGATGTTTCCGAGCTTCTCGAGAACCCGAGCTTCCAAGACAAATAACCGAGGAGCCTTCCTGCTGCAGTCGAGCAAGGGGACATCCTATTGAGCAGGACCGTCCACAATCCCGATACGCCAATCGGTAGCCAATGACTTGAGTAAGCTCGGTTAATGAGAGTGCCTGTTGGGATGAGAGAGGAGCAAGCTCACGTAGTTGCTGCTGATGGACTCGGTCTGTAGCAATCGGATTTCTACCTGACGCTAGGCACTGATCCTGATGTTGGAAGAGAAATGTCGCGCGTTTCACCCCGTCCTCTTGAAACGGTTGACGGGCTGATACTCATGCGTTATAGGAGAGACGCGGATCTCATGATCGACCAAGCTATAGCGAATGGCTATGAATAGCTCCATGATCTTCCACGTCCGTTTTCACGTGACAAGGAGTCGGCGAGAAAGCCCCCGATCGGAAGCTCACACAGGTGATATCAAACAATGAGCGGTGGCAACAACAAGCAAACGATTCTCGCTCATTGAAGTGCCGTCTCTCTTCAGAAGACGCTTTGTTGCTTGAAGGAAGGGAGTAATGAATGAATCAGGAGAGAAATCTTTTGTTTAGAAGAAAATCGTCCATTCGCTCGCTCGTCCAGCACACGGTCGGTCGGCCGGCCGGCCTGCCCGCTCGCCTCCCTTTCCGCGGTGCCTATCGTCGTTGTCCGCTCGTTTGAATGCCGGCCGTCATCCGCCCCGTGGGCTACGACTCTCACTTGACAACGGCTCAGAGGAAGACAGCTGAGGAAGACAAAAAATGATTCAGATTGAAATGTTTCTGTCCTTCCCCGCTCGTCTGCCGACGTGCCCGTCTCATATCATGTGAGATGAGATTGAGGCGGACGTCGAAGCCGTCACCATCCGCATGCCTCTTGATGAGCCGGATGCGTTAAATGTTGATCGCCTAGAGAGGTGCCCCAGAGCTGACATGATTGTCCAATCCCGGAGTCGAAACTCGGTACCCTTCGAGTCGGATGCAAGCGGAAGAGCATCGCGGTGTCGCGCTTATATCCGTTGACGCTCGCGAGACACGACAGTCCCGTCGTACATGTCGGCTTTCGGCATTGGGAAATCGGAGTTGAGAATAGAAGCGGGGTCTGAGCTACCAAATCGGGATTCTTAGCGGAAGCCGACGTACTCCCCGGGAGGCGAAGGCTCGCTTCCAGTTCCTCTCCGTCCCATGATCTTTTCCTCTGCTTTTTTTCCCCCGTGATCCCGCCTGGATCAGACATAGACATTGGCAGCAGAAAACATGAATTCCGGCAGCGGAAGCTGCTGACGAAACACCACTGCTGCATACATGACGCTTTGACCCGGAGCCGCGCGGAGAAAAAATTCAAGCTCAGCACCGCGCTGATGTAGGGAACCTAAAAAAAGCCTACATATATATGCTGGCGGCTCGCGACGAGAAATTATATAATTGGGATAAGGATGCCGAATCACGGCGGAATGTGCCATGGTCGGGGCTTTTTTCCTCCCGGCTACTCGTATCGCATTCTCTCTCGAGTCGACTCCGATCTCTCGCATGAGTAATTGTCTAGGGTGAAGTAGGGAGCCAGAACCTACCATCACGGTGCAATAGGCTCGACCATATGCATCCTTCGGAAAACGATTCGATCGGCCGGCGGAGGATCGTCCGTGCAACTCGAAAACCTAAGAGAAGTCTGTCTAGCGAGCTCCCGACCTCTAAATCGTCGTTTTTCGTGGAGACCTCGACTGAAAAAAGTTCCGTGTGCTCAAGAGTGAGTAGGTACTTGAGTGATCTCGATATTTGATTGAGGTGTGCCTTCTCTCGGGTCAAGAGACGTTCGGCTCGCTCACGGCATCGACGGACATGTCAAAATGTCGTTGACTCATATCTTGAGAGCCTTTCGTAATCGACCGACGCCGCGAAACTTGTCACGTGTCGACGGGTTCATCTCAAGAAAAATTCTGCGGCTCAGCGTGTCCTCGTTTCGGCAAACAGAATCCGATGCTGGCCGAAATATCATGGACATGAAGTCCTATTGCGGAAGGAGACATAACGTATAAGAGCTTCTCTTCCTCGGATTTAGCCCTCATGACATCTGGCTGCGATGAGGCCGGGACGATTACCCTGCGTATGTCTCCCCATGAGGGGAGAGTCCGGTTCGTTGATCACGGTCAGAGCTCAGGGCTCACCTGCGCGGAGTCGCATACGCACGTTCTCAGTGGTCTCATGCTAAGCATTCAGATCCGCTCGTTGATAATGAGGAGCGGGACTGATGGGCATTGTTACTTTTTGAACACCACGAGTTCTCCACTGACGGATTATCCCCTATAGGATCGTCATCTGCGTAGAACTTCGCACAACATTGGAATGGTCATTTCGAGTCCCTCCCCACGCCGGCTGGAGGAAATCGTTGTCTCTCTCGAATCGGAAGCATCAGAAGGCGATAAATTATCCGCTCCTCTGTGTGTGGATGTCTTTCCTCCGTTGTCGGCTCCGAGGGGATATTGACGTTTGCTGACTCCGAGTAAGGAGTGGTCAGAACCCACGCGAGATGTTACGACTGCCGAGCGGTCGGGGAACGGACCCCCGAATCCTCAGGATCTGCTGAGATACAATGAGCGGAATTCCTCGAAGAAGATTCGTTTCGTAGAATCACATTCTGAGTTCGAGCAAGCCGTCCCAATGACGGGTGTTCTCAAGCTTTGTTTGCCCTCCTGTGATGGCGTCATGGCCGCGTGGGGGCTCTTGTCAGACTTTTGTCGAAAAGATTTGCGCTTCCTGAGCTCGGAAAAGTGCACGAAGGAAAACCTACGAGCATCGGCTAACATAGGCGCGCATGAATCTGCTGGCATCCTTGAGCAAAGATCAGACCGCGACTTTCAACCCCCGAGTCCAAGACGCATCGTTTTATCGAATGGAAGCACTCGGAACCATGACTCAGTAGAATGAGTATTCAACTTCGGGGTTCCGGGTCCGCGCACTCCATGGGGAACTTCAGGATGCAAAGATCGTTTCCCGCTTTATGGAGACTGCGATAGGAGTTTCTCATGGGTACATGTCCGACCATCTTCCTCCGGCTTGCCTTTCCCCGTCCCACCGAGCGCAGGATGCGTTATTTACGGATGACGAACGGAAATAGCTCGATCGTGAGACGAGCTGTCCCCTTCGATTTTCTCGAGGGATCGAATTCATTCGAGAGTTCTTCCTGACTCTCAGAAAAACGAAAGAGGAACCAAAGAGGACAGCCATGTTTCCTTTTCGTGAAAAAGTCCAGCCACGATGAATCTCCCGATGAGAGGCCCAGAACTAGACCGCCTTCGTTCTGTTAATAAACAGAGAGTATGTAGAGAGAAACGGGTCCGAATGTCGCTGTGGAGTTCATGAGCGACCCCATAGGTCAGAGAACGGGCTATGCTGGTGGACAGTAAGCGGTGATTCATATCCAAGAGACAATAAGCAAATGGAAGACAATTGTCGGGGGATGCCTTACTCGACCCTTCCCTCCTCCTGTGATTTAGCCCACGGCATGCGGTATGTCCCCAGAAGCCTCGACTCGGGTCTGATGTCTCTCGCGATTCTCTACGAAAACTTCCACGGTAGACGTATCGAAGATGGATTATTCCAGACGCAGAGCCTCTGCTAAGAGATCTTTCTTCTTTCCAGCACCTTGTCCTCTCGATCCAGATGCCAGCCGCAGCTGCACGAACGGCGGCTAATCAAGCCCGGAAACATGCTTCGGGCTTCGCTTCATCCACACTCTGCTCGTGTTTCGGGGGAACCACAAAGGAACCTCCGGAGATCACTTACCAGGTAAGACCACTTCGTTTTTCCGAACTCACTGAAACCTTCGCTCTGCCAGTGCTCAACCGAATTGAAACTCGGTGGGGCTGTCGGTTGAATCAGCTGTGAACTGCAGCAGAGTCTACCTATCGAGATGGGGAGCAGGGGGATGAATGTCCGACTGGGTGGAGCTGACTTTGGCGATTCGTCCACATCCTGGTAACGATCCTGGAGGAACTACACGGACGGAATCCCGGCGGAATAATCGTCCGACGAAAATATATTTATTCGAGCTTGCCATCCTAAATCTGTGAGTCGGTCGACGGTCAGGAAATGATCCTAGCGTTCGTTTTCTAGAACTTCATGGGCAACGAAGTCAGTGGGTCGACCCGAGCAACCTCCCATTGGGAGCAACCAGCTCAACGGTCTGATTCGGGATAATTGAGTTGTACCTGGTACAGAATCAGACCCGGTGCAATAGTGTTTCAGCTCGGTCCCATATGAACTAAGTGTACGCGTCTGACTCGCCGAGGGAGCGCGTGGAAGCGTTGAGAGATCACACCTGATCCATCTCGAGGAAGGAAACAAGGCGGCTCTTGCTTATGAGCATCCCGAAGCTCCATGACTTCGGGTCGCTTCCTTGCATGCTGTGCTTGGCCATCCCCCAGCTGGAGCGGTCAGACACCCGTCTGCCGCCTCTGTCTCCGGAATCTCTCTTCTCTTTGAGCACGGGTTGTTCAGCTTGTTTGTTTGTTTGGGTCGTTCGGCGAATTTCGCCTAATGTGACCAACCGCCTCGCGGTGCTAAACTTGTCTTATTCATTGGTCTGACCCGACCAAGGGATATTCACCCGCGGGGTGGTACCATGTGCTCTTGTTCGATTGTTTGTGGGTCCAACGGCTCGGGAGCGCCTTCCCCCCGCGTCGGTTCGCAAGTCGATCCTGCGAGTGGGTTCATAGCATTGCAATCGGATGGCGGCGCGGGAGACTTGGCCCCGGGGCAAACGCTCCCTTCCCAAATGGAGCTCGCGTGTTGGTCAAACGGATACCTCCGTAATGAAAGAAGGTATTTTCCCGTTTGTAGTGAGGAGCTCGGCGCAAGATCTACCTCACTCAGCCCCGAAATTGGTCTCGAGGGGTCAAAGAACTCAACGGGCCTCCTCAGTTGGTGGAATCTTCGAATCACTCCCGAAAACAGATCTTCGTGGTTTCAACTCGGGAGAATTCCGGCTGTGGACTTAGCAGCTTGTTCGAAGCAGCCAATCGAGACGCTGTTGCCGGACAAGTATCCCGGAACTCGAGTTACGAACCCTGCCGGCTCAAAACGATGCTCTCGCTTCATCGAACTCGGTCGGCCCGGGGGGGATTTTCGCCCCTCCCCGCCCAGCGGCGTTTCCACCATCACCGACCGGCGCCTCCCCGCTACCACCCCGCGTCGACAGCGCCCTCTTTCAGCCTCTTGACGGCAGCGTGGACTCTGAGTGAGAGGTTTTTACTGCTTGAGCGGAAAGGTTTGACTAAGAATAAAAATCCCGAGCTAGGAGACGCGGCGGACAAGACGACTTCAAGAAGAGCTCAGACCGGAGTCGCTCCGAGCCCGCGTCCGAACAAATTCTCGAACGAAACTCGAACAAGTTCTCCCGTAAATTCGGAGGTTTTTGCGGAGGCTCCATCGAATTAATCGCTGGCTTGTTGTCGGACTTATAAAATCATTTGTCCAGCGATGCTGAAGTCTAAGAAGTCGGGACTTGTCCATACCGTTATCTCAAGAGAAGTTTGACAGCGGACGAGTTCAATAACACGAGGGGGCCGTATTGAGCTGCTGGGTAGGGTCAACAGCAACAGCGAAGCTTCCTCCCCCTCAGCGAAAGGGCGAACCGCCTGCTGGATTCCGGACGAGAGAGCTGCATGTGCCCCGGGAGCGGGTTTCGGACAATGTCTCGGGGTTTTGCAGCTTTTAATATTGGAGTTCCGAGTTCCTCCGATCGGTGAAGCCGACAGGAGGACAAATGACCGACGCAACAATGCTACGATATCGAAGAGTTGGCGAAATGCCCTCAACGAATGCAAATCGCGGGGCTTCGAGGGCATCTTCGATTTCCCCCCTTGGGTCATCGGGGGCAGAATCTCCGAAATTTCGATGATGCCCCATATTGTTGCTGCATCGACGTCGAGGATGAACGACGATACGGTAGCATCCCGCGTTGCGGACATGGGATTGAGTCTGTCCATTACGTTCCAAGGGGTCTCTATTAATGACCTCACAAGTAGAGTAATGAACCCAGCGCTCACTGATCCGAGTAGTAATCTCCTTGACGGGACATCCACTGGGCATCGAGCGTCTGAGACTCGGGGCTGTTGTGGGAGCATTCCCAAGGCGGAATGAATGGAAGGATGCCTCTCGAGACAAATGCCTCTGCGCATTGCGCGAATGTTGAACTGAAAGATCGTGAAAGTCCGCTCCTGTAGATCCATTGTCGAATCTTGTTGCTCCTCACAGAGGAACAGCTGACAACACTTCGACACCGATCGTTTGACAGCCACTCGAATGTTTCATTGAAGAAGAGATGAGTGTAGTTTTATTCCGAATCGCCGCCGCAGAAAAGCTCAAGAACTGACGGAAGAAAAGCTGCGTGGGAAGCATCGCCGAATCTGAAAAGCAAATTCGATCTGATCAACGATGGCAATAAACACAAGCTCACTTCATCCATTCAATGCGAAGAACGCCGTGAAGGATTGAAAGGACCACAGTCCTCGTTTAGGTATGTGATGGCATGACGCGAGGGCGGTGGCGATGGAAAACGATCACGAGCGGATCGCAGCGCAGTGACTGACACAACAAGAACCAGCCGAGACTGTCTGCATCAGATCACAGTTTTTGATCGGAATCGTTTATTTTTATTTGGGCCACGAGCCCCTCCTCCCATCGTTTAGTTGCACTGGTTGGCTGGCTTGCTTGCGTTGTTGTTTGGAACTCCTTCTTCTGCCAGTACATCACCATTAACGAAGATCGACAGACCTTCTTCTCACGTTTGATAGCTTGCCGCGCCGGCCTGACGGACGGGCGGCGTTGTGCTTGTCGACCAGAAATTCATATTCCGGGGAATGGTTCTCGACTCTCGACCCGCTGTCCAGCAACCTTCGGCGATGATCGACATTCAGATCATTTCCTGTTTCTGTTTTCTCAGCCGCATATCCCTCCCATGTCGTATGCTTCGCCGGCAGTCGTGATTCCCCCCGATGAGAATCTCTGCTTCTCCACTTGTGTCACTCGGAGTGACACAGAACACTCGTAGCATCGGAGCTCCGGGTGAGCCTGCGTTGTGTTAAGCGCCACATGCCAGGTCCGAGATCAGTGTCCGTAGATGCCAACTCTTATCGGGGAGCTTGAGATAGGTTCATTCATTTTGACTGGCATCTCCGGTAGGATCCTTGATCCCTTGGGTGAGCGCGTAAAATTCAGCGTCTGATCCGTGCAGTCCGGTCAAACGGGATCCATGAAGATTTCCAGCTATGCTAGGAGCGGGTATCTCATTTCCGTATGGGCTGGGGCCCTTGTTGGGAATCTGCTCCGGCTACATCTCATCTCCTCCCGTCGTTAAGACGCCCCAAATGATCCTTTCGCGGCTCTTGCTGGGGAGTGGGGAGAGGCATTTCGATGAATATGAATTCCTGAGCGCTCTCATTTTTGTCTCGATTCGAGAGTTCAGAAAATACGACAAACGCCCTAAGCTCTTTTGCGACACTGGAACATGCCATCGGTTTTGATGGACTCTTCCTCATTGAAAACGCTATCACCGGAATCATGCGCAATGACGTCAGAATTTCCAATGTTCCTCATTTTTTGGAGAACCCCCGTCGGGACGAGCAACTATTCCGCGCAACTATTCCGAATGATGCTGCATGGGACAATGAATGGAGGCTATTTCGTAGTAGCAGCGCGTGCAATAGTTTTGTCGGGGTTGTTCCGATCGAATCGGGATCGATCGAGGGCGCTGAGATTCTACTCTGCGCCTGAATGCTGAGGCCCTCGGACGAACTGTGGAACTTCAAGAATAGAATTTGACCCGGAAAAGTGTTTCGGGGAGATTTAAGGTGAAAAGAAGGCGAATTCGAGCTTCCCGCTGAGGAGAGGTTCAGTCGTGATGGCTCTCCCTTAGAGTGACTTGACGTCTCTACACGGGGTGCAGCTACCGAATCTCGAAATTATAGATCCCTACGAGCCTCCCGGGGGAAGGTCCTGTGTGAGGCAGGGCTCTACGTGTCCAACGGACCACCTGATGTGGAGAGGCTCGGTCGATCAGAGTTGAAACCGGTATAGAATTGATCTGAAGAGTTGGAATAGGTGACTTCCGCTCTTCCTGACAGAAAAACCTCTCATCGGGTTCCATTTGTAAGAAGGTCAGCGTGCCTCTCTTGGAATTTCCTGAGAAGACTCTGACGCACGGCTCCGACTGGGGCGCGCGAGACACTTGCCGGATCAAGTCCCCATTGCTTGCAGAGCAGTCTCGCACGTCGTCTATTTTACGTGACTGTACGGCTCTTGCTTGCTCCCGGAATCGGGGTCACGTTTGCATCGGAGACGAGAAGGGCGGGGGGGGGGGAAATGCGGAGCTCAATCGGGACCTGAGGTCCCTCAGCGAGCAGCGAGCAAATCAATAATTAACCACGATTCACCAGCTGACTTTGTGGGATCGAAATTTTGCGTTTCGAATTATTCGATCACTGTGCGCGATTTCCATCTTTGGTTCCCCGCATTCCGAGATAGAACTCGAGTAAGGGGATGCAAACGATTCAGAGCTCCTGTTCTACATCGAGATCTCGGGAAATCTGATCTCAATGCAAATCACGCAGTGCTGAAAAGTTCAGAAAAAGAGTCGAGCAAACCTCTGAAAATGGTCACGAGAGTCAGCTCCATTCTGATATCCCAAGCTGCTTAGCCTGCAGAATCATAGGAGGTTCGGACGAAATGACAAGAAGCTCCTGGAGCTTCGGGTCGTTCGCTGAGGGCAATTTTCGTGGACGGCGATGAGCAAAGCAAACTTTTTTGCAGCCTTGCCCGCGGTCGGTCAGCTCCTAGTGCCCAGGAGCCTTCGCGGAAACCTACGCTTATCTCTCCATGCGAGAGAGAAATCCTCATAAGGCTCTCTGGCCAGGGTCGTTCCCGGAATGAATGCGCGAGAATAACTCTCCGGTCAGGAAGGCAGCCGGCAATTCATTCTAATTTCCCCTCTTTCTGATTTCCAGGTTGTGGATGGAAACGGAGCCGTCGCAGGAGGGGGGCTCGGAGTCATCACGCTGCCTCCTTCGTCCATGTTGGTCGGAGGTGGTTACGAAGTGCCCCCCATGCCGACCGACGAAGCAGAATTGAACGCCAAGTTCGAGGAAATCGTTGAAGAGCTCGATCTGACTGACGCGAAGAAAGCGGTGAGTATTGCGTTCGGAACGGGGGCGCGCTCCGTGCTGGTAGGGAAACAGCGCGACAAGCGTGTTTGCATCCGTACCTCCGGAGTTCCCTGAACAGCGAAATCGAGACCTGAGCGCGGCATCCACGGAATACGCTCATCTGGGAGCGTAGCTTGGCGACCCATACGTAGGCGTCACAGAGATATCGACGACGAATAATCCAGAGGAGACGATCGAGGTAAAAGATCAAATCGCGAAAACGAAAACACGAAGGAGACTCAATAAACCGCGGATCCTTCGAGCCAGACTTTTCAAGAGGGTTTGCTAGGGTTGCACCCACCAGGTTCGAAATCCTGCAGTCAAGTACAGAAATACGTCAGCTAAGCGAGTTGCCAAGTGTGGGCGTAATACCGACGACGACAGAACGTAGAATGATACAAACATTCGAATTCTAGAAACAGCGGAGGAAATTTCATCGGTGATGGTCGGCGAACACGGGAACGTGTTCCCATGAGCCAGCGGGGAAACTTCATCGAGATCCTCATCAGTGATCTCATCGTTTCAGATCATGTTCAGTCTTCCTCCGGAGAAAAAATGGCAACTGTACATTTCCCGAAAAATGGAGCAAATGCAGCATGCGGTAGTCGGCAACCATCAACCCGATGTCTACCTGGAGAAAATCGTCACCATCATGAAGGTAAATCTGGAACCGATTGGAGATCCGACTTCGAGGTTTCCGATGGTGGGAACAACCCAATCGGCACGAGAAGCTGATACGTGACAGCATGTGGTATACAGGCGCGTTCATGTAGCTCAACCCTATCCATTGAAGCGATTCCGGTCCCGAATGTTGCCGAACGGTAATCTGCTGCGTCAGAGTAACAATCGTTATTGATTGCTCTGTCATATCACGATTCCCATCGTCTTCGTCGAGTCGACTGCGGGACCTAGTCTAGGGTCCCCCTTGAGAAGCCTCCGTGTGTCTGCGATTTCATGGAAACCTCATAATTATCAGGGCGGGGGTGGTTGGAACCAAAGGCTCAGCTCACAGAACTTTCCGTTCCCCTTCTTCGCACACTGAGTTCCAGCCGGCAGGCATACCTTCGGTACATACATATGTATGTTCGTTAGAATGCTTGTCGGCTCGCTGATGCAACGTTCGCATATTCTGCAAGCAGAGCATTTGCATACTCCCCAAAAACAGTTGCTCACAGCTCTGCGAGCCTTTCCATCTGGGCTCAGAGGTGATCCTCGACGTCTGCTCCCTCTTCTCACGTTTCGGGGCGCCGGCGACGGCTGTGAGGGGGGGGGGAATCCTCGTTTCTGTTGTCGACCCGCAAGACTGATTGTGAGTGCTACGCCAGAAGCGACCCAGTCCTTCGAAAGATCAGCAGATGACTGATTCTCGAACAATGATCATCAAATCTCCCTGACCTAGGCGAATCCTGGCAGGCCCCGTTTCTAGGGACCGACTTGACTGAATGATTCCGTCATTGATCCGATCATGCTTCATAACCCGTCCGCTTCTCCCTCTCTGGAAATTCTGGGCGCACGGAATTTTTCTGTTACCGCGTCGAGTTTCCTGATTTAGGTAATGAATCGGTGCGATCGGTCGTAAAGACAAAGCTCGCTCAATCGTGGGCATCCCGAATAACACGATGTTCCATTGCAGCTGCCGTATGCCGATGGCAACGAGGAAGAATGTCAGAACCGAGCGAATTTATTCGAGAGCCTCAAAACAGCCTTGAGGACTCAACCAAACTCCTTCGTCACGAAATTTCTCGACGACGAAGGACTCATCCGACTATTGGACTTTCTCACGGCAATGGATCGGGAAACCTTCGAGAGCCCGATCTGTACTTCTGCTATCGGATGTCTCAAAGCCTTGATGAATAATTCGGTGAGATTATCATCCCTTACATTTGAGGTTCTAGATCAATGAAGAATCATCCCGATCACCCATCTTGTGACGCTATCAAGTATAAAGTTTGGGTTGTCCTCCAAAAACTCCACTGGCCCTGCATGCACATCCGAGGGAACCTTTATTCGGAATTTGAAGTTTATCATTTTACCATTCCGGAGTGAAATCCAGTCCTAGAGATTCAGTACGGTGGCGTGTATTCTTTCCCATGCTCACATTGTGATCGATTCGGATAATAAATACAAAATGAGTTCTTACGACGGGCATCCGATGATGACCGGGAACAGGGGGAGAGAAAGTTTCACCGGAAGCAGGGTTCCCCTCGATACGCCTCCGCGCGTTCCCACTCATATCTCTTCAATGCCGTCGCACCCCCTGTAATTAGTGGTGATCGACACTCCGTTCCATTCATCGGTCGGAGTCGGGAGCTCTCCTCTTGAGGAAATTCGGGCATGAGCGAGGCTCGGGGATGACGTGACGTCCCGCAGGAGACTCGCGGAAAAAACCAAACCTTAATGAAAATTTCGTTCCAGACCGGTCGCTCTCACGTTTTGGCCCATCCAAAAGCCATCAAGATAATCGCGCAGTCTCTGTCAACGTGGAATGTCAAAACGAAAATCGCAGTTTTGGAAATTCTCGGAGCGGTTTGTCTGGTGCCCGGTGGGCACAAGAAAGTTTTGGAGGCAATGTATCATCTGCAGAAATTCGCTTGCGAGCGGACCCGCTTTCTGGTGAGTTGAAACTCCGCACCATCATGATTCATGATTTTCTCTGAGCCGCGCAAAAAAACGGGAGGCGGAAAAGCTTACGCACCAATCGAACGGTCGGAATCTGAGCCGCGATGGGACGAGATACGGCCCGGAGTGAAAGTAACAAAGCGCCACCGTGAAAGTAAAGTACCACGGATGTCTTCATTGTGAGAGATTCTCCCGCATGATATCGTTCGCAATCAGACAGTATCGTCATCGATTACTGAATTCGATGGTCGAAGAGCGAGCCGACGGACTTTTCTAGTCAGATGGCTAGATGGCAAACACGTGCTCGTTGTGAATCACGGAAACGAAAGCCTGATTAATCTCGGAAGTACTTCTTCTGCCGCGAGGCGCGACGCAAGCGATTTTATGGGTGTTGTTCGATACATTGAAACGACGAATCGGTCCGCTGTTAGGGATTGGTGGATTATCCTATGACAAGTGGTCTTTCTAACGATTCCTGAAGCGAAGCTCCTACAATCAGGAAATCATCCTCTTGCCTCCGACAAACTGGGAGAAGAAGAACTCCTGCCAGGGAAAATTACTGATGGGGAAGAGACTTAAAGACGACAGGGTGGAGCTCCATCTCGTTGGAAAGCGCGTCTCGTCTCCCTGATGAGGAGGAAGCTTCGTAATCTCCTTAATTAGGTCCATCTTGTCGCCGTAGCTCCAAAGTCCGGATCTCAAGCAGTCGCATTCTTTATCTTGAGTCGGATCCGTCATGTCTGGAAAGACTTCGTTTGGAAAGTAGCGGAGAAATCATTTTTAAGGTATGCCCATGGTCAGACGGGTGAATGGTCGGCCTATGAGCACGTCCACTCGCATGAATTCAGTCTCCGAGTTCTGCGACGGGTGTTGATGAGATATTGCGATGACCATCGTGTCGCTCGTAGGGAACGTGTCCAAACAAGCCGATCCTCCGACCACTGGGCTGCTAGAGAGCAGTCCAATTCATCAGAAACCCACCCGCTCGCCCATTCACCCACGCGGTGGGTTGCTCAGCCGGTCGGCCGCTTGTTCACTTACGCACCGCTGTGACCTCTGAATGAAGTCTATTTCATTGGGAAGCGAAGACACACCCAACAGCTGAGGGGAATAAGTTTCGTCCCCGATGCTTGTACCTCACAAGCCGCTGGGCTGTGTCGCTAATGAAGCATGCCTGTGGGTCTCAGACGGGGACGAGGTCGCTCTCTGGGACAGCGTTGCGAACAGCTGTTCGCACTGCGATATGGACAAAAGAGTATCAGTCCGAATATCGGTCGGAGACTTAAGACTCTTGATGACATCCATTTTCTCGATACCCTCGTATTCCTTAAATTGTATTCCGTGATAAAAATATATGTCTTCGCCTCTGCAGACAATCATCAATGATCTGGACCGCAGTATTGGACCTTATCGAGAGGATGTGAACCTCAAGACGGCGATCATGTCATTTGTGAACGCCGTTCTGAATTACGGACCTGGCACGGAACATCTCGAATTCAGACTCCATCTGAGATTCGAGCTTCTGATGCTCGGAATTCAACCCATCATCGACAAATTGAGAAGATATGAAAATGCTCTACTCGACAGGTACGTGCTCTTTCGACCGAAAAACTCTGTTTCTTCTTGGCTGCTTGATGGGAATATGAACGAAACTCTTCGAGTGTGAACTGGATTCTGATCCACGAAGGGATCTCTTCTGTCTGTTGGGCGGGGTGCGGACGGCTTGAATAGCGATTTGAGCTATTTCGGCGCCTCGTTTCAACGAACGAAGCATAAACAGACACGGTCTTGCACGAGCCATCTCAAAGACATTCCACACATAGAGCGAGCGACGGGATAAATAGGAGAAGCGGCGAGGATTTTTTGCTTCTCTGGGTCCCGGAATTTCGCTGTCGCAGCGATGGCGAGCCTGGACGGCCGCAGCGCACATCGGAGCAGTAGGATGGATCACTCGTTTTCCACATCATTTCCTTATCAACATTCCTCGTTCGTCGGTATCGTGAGACAAGTTTCGGGGAAACGGAATGATCTGTGTACACATCCCCGAGTTTTGCTGGTGCTCCTGATGCTGTCTCGAAGGGCGTATCGATCCACTCTCTTGCCCGCACAAGCAGCGACGCCACCCAGGGGAATGAGGGGAATCTACAGGGAAAAATGCCGAAATCTCCCCGATAAAGTTCGACGGGGGGAAAACGGGCTCCGAGGCTCCAGGATGTCTCTCTCTCTGGAAAGAAAAGCGATATCGTTTCCAAGGGTTCGTGACCGCTTGCTAGGTTCGCATCGTTCTTATGCCGACTCGAGACTGCTCCCTTGGTCGCGGGAGTATTACCTCGCTCAGGAATTTCGGACTTGGTAGGGCACGAGGGAAAGAAGGCGAGGGTTCTCTCTACCCCTCCGGGGTCACGTCCGAAATGGGACACGATGCCTGGGAGTTTTCCTTAGCGTTCTCCGTTATATTTCCGGTCTGAGCTACGGTCTGAAGGCTCTGGATGTTTTATCGGGACACACAGATTGATGAGTATGTTCGGAAATTACAGGCATTTGGACATCTTTGAGATGGTGCGCAATGAAGACGAGAGAGAACTTTCAAAACGATACAACTGCGATCACATCGACTCCACGAAACCTCAGGAAATGTTGGCGTGTCTCGAACAGAAAATCTCGTTCTCGCCGGCGATCCCACATTTCTTGAGCTTCATGCAACATCTCCTCCTCATGCCATGTAAGCTCCCCGATCACGAGCCGCGGGAGGCAGATTGTTGGAAGACGTCGAGACAGGTCAAGACCTCATCCTGAAATTCTTTCATTCTCATCGACAGCTAAGGGGAAATCTGTGGAGCACTGGATCTTGTTCGACCGCATTGTACAGCAGATAATAATGCAGGACACTTGTGAGGGAGTCGATCACGACATGGCTGTTATCCAAATTAACGTTGCGGAAATAATAAAACAGTAAGTTGATTGCCTCGTCCTGGTCGGTGGCAGAGGGGTCACCGGCTGGGAATTGAATGGATTCTCGAAAACCTCTTACGCATTAACCGCAATGCCGATGCAAACTCTAAGTTTCGAAAAATGTCCCCTCCCCTCTGTCCCCGAGACATCAAAGGGACGCCGATAAAAATAATGATGGTCTCACTTCTCCACCGTAGTCTCGCAAGTGAAGAAGAGCTCCGTCTCGCGAAGGAGAAGGCCGAGCGTTTCGAGAAAGAAAATATCGATCTGTCGACGAGCATCGCCGGTAAAGAACAACAATTGGAACAAACCACTCAAGAGAGAGAGGACCTCAAAGCTGCCTTGGAGAAGACGAAATCTAAATTGGAAACGGAAACTGTATCGCATCTCAACTCTCAGCAGAAGATACAGGAGCTAGAATACAACATTCAACAACTGACGACAGCCGTAAGCGTCCCCTAAGACAGAATTATGGGGCGATCGAACCTCCCGTAAAACTCCAGCACACCATATGGTGTTAACGACTTGTTGTTTTTCTTTTTCCAGCTGCAACAGAGAGCTGCACTCGCTGCTCAAGTGACACCCGCTGGCACGGACTCAACCGCCAGTCTTGAGGGCGGTAGTCAACTTATGCCCCCACCCCCTCCCCCGCCTCCCATGATGTCTGGCGGATGTGCGATACCTCCGCCCCCTCCACCACCCATGTCTGGAGTTCCGGGAGCACCTCCGCCACCTCCTCCCCCGATGGGCGGTATGCCCGGAGCGCCCCCTCCCCCGCCAATGTTTGGCATGCCGAAAAAAGTGATTAAGAACGTGCCACAGCCCTCGAATCCTCTGAAAACTTTCAACTGGTCCAAACTACCAGAGGCTCGTCTCCAGGGAACTATTTGGTCTGAAGTGAACGAGGAGAAACTCTACAAGGAGATCGACCTCGACGACGTCGATAAGACCTTCGCCGCATTCAAAAAGAACTTGATCGCCTCCAACGAGGACGTGGCCGAGGTGCAGAGGGGCAGCAATAAAATCAAAGAGCTCTCAGTGATTGATCCCAGACGAGCACAGAATTGTCAGATCCTCCTGACGAGGCTGAAGTTGTCGAACGAGGAGATCGTTAGTTGTTTGTTATCGATGGACTCGAAAGAACAACTTCAGAAAGACATGATCGAGCAGATGCTCAAGTTCGTTCCCACTCTCGAGGAGCGCACAAGTCTCGAGGAGCACAGTCACGAGCTCGAGCTACTCGCGAAAGCCGACCGCTTCCTCTATGAGGTCGGCAAGATCGTTCATTACGAACAGCGACTGAAAACCCTTTGCTATAAGAAAACTTTCAAAGAGAAACTCAACGACATCAAACCGAAGATCGTCGCTGTAACAGAAGCTTCGAAAGACCTCCAACGTTCCCGACGACTTCGACGTCTCCTCGAATTGGTGCTTGCGTTCGGTAACTACATGAACCGTGGCGACCGGGGCAACGCGTGCGGCTTCAAAATCGCTTCCCTGAACAAATTGATCGATACGAAAGCTTCATCGAACCGCAACTACACCCTACTCCACTACGTTATCGAGACGTGTCAGAGAAGGTTCCGTGAAGTGCTCAAGATCGATGAGGAAATTTCCAAAGTTCGTCAAGCCCGGAAAGTCAAGTTAGTATTCACGGTTATGGTCGAATCGATCAGGACATCAGGACTCGGTTCATGTCGGCTAGATATTGTTCGGAACTCCCACGAATCTTTCTTTCCAGTTTGGCCGAATTAACCAAGGAAATGACAAGCCTCAAGAACGGCCTTGCGGAGGTGCAGCGTGAAATCGATTTTCTCCGCGCGCAGGCCGAGCCCATCCCCGGAGACAAATTCGTGCCGGTCATGAGGAGCTTTGTTTCCAGTGCTACCTACAAGTACCAGGAACTCGATGAATTATTCGTGGAGATGAAGTCGAAGTTCAACGAAGTTGTTAGGCTCTTCGGCGAGGACCCTAGTTCCGTGCAACCTGACGAGTTCTTCTCGATTTTCGACGCTTTCCTCACTAGCTTTAACGACGCGAAGAACGAAATCGATTCAATACAGAAACGACGCAAGGAAGAAATGGAAAGACAGAAAGAGCTCGAGGTGGGTCAGATTCCCGAACAGGCCTTGTCGATCAGGCCATCGCGAGAAATCCTCCCCTCCCTACTCTTGCCGAACCCTCCCAACCATCCCCTCGGAATGGGGAATCTCCGTGACTGTTCCGTCAGTGACGTCTTGCTGAATTTCAGGCCAAACGCAAAGAGAAAATTTCGAAGGAACGTCAATCGCCCGACGGTGCCGAGGTGAATCGAAGCGGTTTCGCAGGCCTTCGGAGGAATTCGAAGACCGGAAACGCTCCTCAGCAGCAAGGGGAATTCGATGATCTCATTTCGGCTCTTCGAACGGGTCAGTCAACGACAACGCATCAGCCTAAGTCTTTTTCACCAGCTCAGGCGGATGTTCCCGGTGTTCGACGTGTGCTCAGGAGCGAATACTCTCACTAACTGTTTCTCTCACGACGGATTTCAGGGGACGTATTCGGGGACGAATTCTCTTCGAAATATCGCCGGTGCAAGAAACGATCTACATCCGTAGAAACCGAGAGGGAAAGAGTTCGCTAAACCGACGGGAGGGGAGTCTGTGAGGCTCGAGCCGAGACAACCGAGTCAAAGTGAACTCACACCCCTTGCCACTAGACCCTCAGTCATTTTTCCCTCCCGTCACACCAAGACTTGGTAGATGACTCACCCGAAAACTCCGACACCCCGTGATAGCAGGAAAACGATGCGGACGAAGGATGAGTGAGTTGAACCGACTCGAAGAACAAAAAACTTCGATAATATATGTCAAGCAAACCTGAGCGATGCCGAACGGTGGACTCGCAAAGTGATAGACACGCCATATGATTACATTAATATAACTCCAGGATGACGATTATGATCATTTTCCGAATATTCCGATAAGTCGAATACCCTTCTCATTGACGGATCGAACATCAATCTTCTCCACTATACGATAGTTTGTAATATATTGGATGTCATCGAACGAAGCACTCGACGACCAAAAGAGCCACGATGTATATTTAAATCTCTGCCCGAATGAGTTGAAACCCTTCAGTTTTCCGTGGGATGCCCCCGAGAAATTCGAATGTAAATACCGACTTTTTCTTTCCAAGACCATGATCCCAATATTCGAAGTTTACGAAGCTGAATCACATACGCAAGAATCGCGACTTCTCACTTAGTTAGTCCTGCGACGCAAACTCGAGGAAAATTCATGGTATTGGATTCGGATAAAAGCTGATAGCAATATGGCCACAAACTCCTGATAGGTTCCCGAATAAGTGAAGCGGTCAGTGCATGCATGATTGGTGAGGCCAGAGTTTTCTTGCGGAATAAATCGAGCTTACCTGATTCCGGTGTTTTCTGTCTTAGAATCGTGGGAAGAGGGCTTTCTCTCGACCTTGATGGAGTGGACGCTGCTGAAATTCGAGCTGAAATATCGTGAACAGGTCCCTCGAGGCTCTCACGATTGTACCTAGGTATTCTGAACGAGCTCGGTTTCTAGTCTTCAATATCTCCAGCTCTTGCTTCTGATCCTCAGGGAGCATAAGCCGAATGGTGAGCTAGGAACGGTGTTCGAGAATTGTCAGATTCGTCTATTTAATGGTTTCATATAATGCGACTATATACAAAGTCATTTCGCCTTCTGAGTCGGGAAATCATCCTCGGCTCTCCACGACTCTCGTTGATTCACGAGCTCGATGCCTAGCCCTCCGATGGGATCTCATCGGGAAGTTGTCGATAACATTTTTACAGTCAATTCGCGTGGGCTCAGAGAGTCTACTGTAAGCCGTAAGACCCATTGCGATGTCTACCGATACTCGTCTGCTCCTCGTTCAAATCGAAATGCACGTTAACCGGTTCCTCATCGTAGTCGGTGTGTTCCTCCCTCCGGAAATTCATCCGAGCTTTTAGAGGGAGCGCACAATAGGATGGAATCCAGAGTCCGTGCCTCCGCTTGAGAATTACGACTTTGATCAAGAGATACGTCATTCCACACACCACGAGCAGCGTTAGCACGATCGCAAGGACACTGGCCTTCGGAGCGTCTGCCTCCTTTACCTCCACACTGATCAGCGGTGGGATATTCGAGCGATCAAGGTGGAACAGTAGAGAACAGGAATTCTTGACGATCCATTTATCTCCGGGATATTTGAAACCCTCACAGACAACTTTCGCTTCGCTGATCCGGAAGTCCGGTTCGAAATCCGATGAGCCGCATGTCCATTGAACCGGCAGCGTATATCTTCCGAACGAGGTTTCCGTGCTCGCATTTGAGTCGCCGGCACGATTGCACGTGACTGTTTTGATGAGCGTCTCACAGAATTCACCGATGCACTGGAGTTGATCGCGTCTGGCTGAGCAAGCTTGAGCGGACACGCAGGTCGTTCGCGCCCCTTTTTGGAACACGAATCGGGTCGAATTGTCCACGTTCTCAACCCTCGGTCCAGGCTTGGGTGGATACTCCGTCGTCCCCGAGCTGTCTGTGACGACCGAGCTGGGAGAGGCCGAAGCTCCACTTGTCGGCGGATGATCCGTCGTACTCGATGGGATTACGCTCGAGGCACTCTCCGGACTCGATGAGCTTCCAGCAGCCTCTGCAGGTGACGAGTCTATCGCTTGCATCGTTGTGGACCGCTCGATCAGTATCGCTCCGGTGCTCGCCTCGATGGGAGAAGCCGTCGAATGCTCGAGTATTGAAGAACTCTCTTGAGATGGAACCAAGCTAGAGATCTCGGAGAGGGCTGTCGCGGGGGGTTCATCGGGCTCCTTTGCACTGGCGGCGGTCGAGGCGCTTAAATTCTCTCGTAGAGTTTCCGCGCTGTCGTGATGGGATCGCGTGATTGTCCGGCCGTTTTTTCCGTCGGAAATCGTATCACCGGGCTCGTCCCCGGTATCAGTTCCCCTGTGCTCTTGGGGAGAAGCTTCGCTCTTCCCTTTCGCTAAGGGCATGTCCTGATCAGGGGCTTGACCTCCCTCGTCATGAGAGTCTCTCGACGGTGGGGATAGCGTGACGGTGTCTTCAATGTCTGACTGAATTTTACCATTTGCCAAAAAGATAGCCGACAATTGAGGAGCGTAGGCTACACTCGCAGAGGTCATCGTCAGGCTCTTGTCGAGGTCGCTATCTTCTGCTGTCGAGCCCGGGTTTTCTCCCAGGATTTCGAGAGCGGGGTCTGAAGGGTTTGGATAGACCGAGTTCTCTCGTGCCACGGTGGGGGTTCCTATGATGGTTTTCCGTTCTTCTTCGCTGCTTTCTGCGCTAGAAGAAGCCGCGGATTCGTCCGGGGGCAAAATTGAGAGGCTAATTATTTTCTTGACTTTGAGGGGAAAATCTGGCAAGTCGGCTGCTGTTACGGTCTGCTCCTCACTGCTCGGATCGCTGTTTCCGCCACTACCTTCCGGCACGTCAGATGTTCCAAGTGACGTCGAGTCGGCTTCCGTAATGGCTTTTTGGAGAGACTCCGCCACCAGGATCGGCAAGATCAGCCACGGGAGCAGCTTCATCGTCTTCGGAGGGAGCGTTGGTTCGTGCTATCTCGACTTCGGGAGAATCGTTTGCCGGATGCTTCACATCTGCAAGAGATGGAGTTCCTTTTAGAATTCGGACGGGCAGAATAACGTCTCGTGGAGATGATGCCGTTCTTCACGAAAACGAACTTTTGATCTCAAGAGCCACAAGAAACATTAATGGCGGATGACGGAATGAACACGATCGACATTCAGTCGTCGCTTCCGCAAATCAGCGTATCTCTTTCTTCCCTTTAACCTCTCTAAATTGCGCGGTGCATTCGACGCTCCGGAGCTTCGTATACAGAAATGCTTCGAACGCTCTTGCATGACTTCTTGTCTGACAAATGCAGGACTTTGACGAGGAGTAGATACTCGCCATGTGAAAATCTTAGCATCAATGGTTGAGGGCTGTGCGTCGCGATTCCATGGGAACAGGTGCTGCGGTGGAGCGCGATCTCGGCGGCGCCGCACGCCAGTGATCGGCACCAAGGCCGAAAAGATCTAAACATAATGGAGGAGCGCCAGGCGTCTCTGTTACGACGTCGAGCTGTCACGGACTCTTTCGATTGGACACGTTCCGAGACATGCGTGGATTGAGATCATCATCCACGCGGCGAAAGACGATACGTTCCGCATCTCCTCGAAACGATCGAAAGGAGCTCGAACCGGGAACGAATCCGCGTCGCTGCTCCGCTGTCGAGATTGATGTTTTTCGATCGAACTCGTGAATGCGCAAGCGATTGGATCGAGACCCGATCATAATCCGGGTAAATCCTCGCACCAGAGTCACAGAGGGAACGAAGTAGCGCGAATTGCCTATGTCGACGGCTTTGGCGAGAACTATCGATCAGTAATTGAAGAAATCGGCTCCCTCTCGAGGATTCTGAGCGAAATTCCGTGCTAAAAAATAGCAATGCCCCAGCCTGTAGCTCTTGATGTTGTCTGTAATTCCTTCGCCGCCTGCGGTGAAATTCAGAGTTGCAACAGGTGTTCCGGACATGGTGAGACCTTCGACAATGCCAAGCTGCCATTGCCTCCGATGGTCAGGAATCAGAGCAAGCTCAGGGAATGGAGTCGAATTCATGTTTTATTTGGGAGACGCTCCGATTGCGGAGGCGGGGAAGGGGGCATCTTCGGCGAGCAATCTGAACAATAATGGGCAGAACTCCCGTCGAACGCGAACTTTGGGGCGGCAATCGCTTGAACGGTAACTGAGGCATGACACCCGAATTTCGCACACCTACCTACTGGGAATGCCCGAAGCGCGGCTCGGACTCCAGATACGATGCGCAACTATACGCCATGATATCATAGCTGTTCCGTCGACGGAACCGGTTCACTGAGCGTCGGAAGCAGGGAATCTCGACGAACACAGAGAGGACCCCCCTTTCCGTCACATCTAATTCGCGTGCCACGAGAAGGATGCTCCCAGACTTCGAGAAGTGTTCCGAGGGAGCGAGTCACCGGAATCACTTCATGATTCCCATCCGAGCTGGGGAGACGTCTCGCCTCGTCACGTCACCGCTTGCACTATCGATCCGTTGAAAACGCTTAGCGATAGTCCACTAATGTCATGATAGTCCCTCGTCTCTAACTCCAGAGACGTCGCCTCACAGTGTACCAGCGACTTAAATCTAGTAAAACTTACTCCCATGAGCGAAACAGATCGTTTCGCGTATTGATGCGTAACGGCACTTCTTCGAGTTTTCGATCTCTACCCGGACGACTGGATTACCCGGACGAACGCGGCAACAGACACAGTTAAACACACGCCTAGATTAACGGTGAGGCAGGGAGGACAGCTGGTCACTAGAAGGAGAGAAATCCTGTGCTCAGTGGGAAAGGGGGGAAACGGCTATATCTATATCTATTGTATATTATCTAAAGTCTTTTCTATATATTATCATTATATACATGAAGTCGAATGTACACTTGGCTGTCATGGTCGTCTCCCCTTTGAAAGTGAAAGTGACTTATGCCTGGAATTTGCCTGGATGAGGCACGAAGTACAGGGGAAGGTTTTAAGCCTGTCAGATCTGAGAAGAACTAACCGCATTTGCGTCATTTAGTCATTCCGTTCAAAACGCCCTCTTGGAGGAGCCCCGTTATTCTTTGCCATTTTTTGTCATCGACAAATAGTCTTTCATCGTTATGCTTTCATGATCTTTGTGATTCCATGAATTCCGTGTCATCTTAGTCATTTCTGATCTTGCTCCTCTACGAAGACATTAGCTGACGGTTCTTTCGGTCTTGGGTCCACAGACGTTGGTGGCAGAGGTGCCCTAGAGTTTCATATGATTCCATCCGAGTCTCAAACTGAGGCTGACCTACGAATACAGGATGTGAATCCGGTGAAAACCGGACTTTCCGATGTTCGAGCTGAGACCCAAATGGTCTCTTCCATCTTCTCTCAGGGAGGTCGAGGAATCTTTGGGGGTGTTGTTCGCCTGGTGACCTAAAGTGCTCCCTTAATTATGCCGTCCACTGGCAGACGGAGTTCGCTGAGTCGTTATTCGCGACGTGCGACGAAAAGGAAAGTCTGGATGGCTCTAGGAACCGATGCACCACGAGCAACTAGATTGCAGCCTCACGGGATACGGCACTCGCGAGCGCGTCTGACAGAGGATGAGGATCGTCGACACGCGAGACTGGAAGCTGACCGTTTGCTTCATCTGAGGACGCGAGCTGATGAAATGAGCGAAGAGCTGCACGCTTGGAAGGGATTCGATTCCATACTCTCCAAATGCACCCGGAAGAAACTGAGGACGAACGGGTGGAAAAATTGTTGGCATATAGAGCCCGGCGTGTTCAGGTCAGGCGAAGGATACATAGCGATTTAGACCTCACAGCTTTTGGGTATGATCCTGCTACAGATCACGGCACGCATCCTGGTGTGAATATTGGTAAAACGGATCAGGTATGTGATTCGTATCGAGCACTCAGATTCGCAAAAGAGACCCCAGGTATGTGCTGTGCGGGTGGGAAAGCCCAATTCCCAGAATTGTTTCCGTCGCCTGAGCCCTTAGCGACATTGATATCGAGGAGAACAAATCAATTCAGACATTTTTTTACAAACATTCGGAAGTATAACCCATGCTTCCTAATGACATCAATCAGAGCGACGGAAATCATTCGAGACAATTATGCTTTTCTGCTTTTATGCAACAGCCACTCTAAGAGTTCGACGTCGTCCCACGATTTCGAGAGATAAAAAGAAAGCTTGAAAGGTCGAGCCATGTAGCGCCGATTCACTTCTCGAGTCTTCACCAGATACAAGAGATAGACCACGCTTTCCAGTGTAGTGACCGGGCGCACAAATAAACGATGGTCATGATCGCGGATAGAATGGACTGCGTACCGAATTCTTCCAGGCGGAGTATGGATGATATTCTGTCTTTTCCGGATAGTGCACTCTCTGGAATAGGGCATCGGTCGGCCGTGGAACTCATTAACTAATCGATGTAAGCGAACACCTATTTCACCAAGCGGTTCCATGAAGATGATCCACGAAGTTAAATCACGAAACGGCTCAACCGAGTGGTTCCATGGAACGTTCTTATTGGTTCACGAATGGAAGGCTTACTAGGATCCCATGAGCAGCCTGATTCAGATCTCTGGTTTCGGGGATATCCTCGGACAATAGGTTCCGACCATTTGTGTGACCACCACCCTCTGTGATTCTCTCAAAGCCTTGGCAAGGCTGGAGCTCGAGAGATGAAAACGATTGCAGGAAGATACGAGCATCAGTCGATCCACGGGGCGAGTCGAGGACAAGGGTTCCGCGGGCCCTTCGAATCGCATCTGGAGGTAGCGAAGGCACAAAAACCTTGCCAACTCGGCGCTCCTATCTTCCCCTTGCCTTATCCAACTCATTCTTATGGACTTGGTCGGTCGGAGGATACCAGTACTTGTTTACCTATCGCGCCACGACACACCTCATTAGGGCTTACAATTATCGATCGGAGTCGATGTTCACCATCCCGGAATTTAGAACGTGGAGAAGCTCACACACATGTGTTTAGACAGAAGCAGTCAACTGAAAGAGCCGCCGCCGACGTCGAAAAGTTCGAAAGGGGTCGAGCTATTCGATACCGCTATTTTCATAAGATAGTGCAGCTGGCTTCGACCCATACTCGAGTCATGTCCCGATACGATCTTGGGAAAAAAGCTTCGCTCCAATGAAGATATTTACGGATAGGGCATACTTCCCTTCAAACACAAAGAGTGCCACCGGACGGAATTTTCCGGTTTCTCGGGAGAACTGAGGGACGCCGCGTCCCTCAGTGGCACTCAATGAGTTGAGAGGGATAGATGTCTCGCATGAACGGAAGACTCCAAGACTTCAGATAGCATTCGATATTTCACATGTGAGAACCTGGGAACCGCTCTGCGACAGCCTACCGCTGGAGAGTCCGAATCACAACACAGCACTATGTTGATAGCACAGAGATTCCATTGCCCATGTGTAAGGCTGGGAATCATTTAGGGCATTTTTCTCGAAATGGGTATTAGAAGCCTGGATCGACGGGATGCTCATGCACAGACTATGACTGGTATCGACATGACGTCAGCGCCAATTTAATTCGTGACCGGCAGCTTCGGGAGTCAGATGATATGACGTTTTCTCGGGAGCCCGAATTCGAAGTTCAGTAGCGTCAGCATCCTCCTCAAATGCGATGGCGTCCCCGCATGATCAAGTCTTGCCACAGATTCCGCTTGAGATGATCATCAATCCTGAGCTTTGAACCCACCAATTTCCGAGGAAGAAGCTAGCGAGGAGTATTGTGACTGTCAGAGAGCCGTAGACCGCTGCGGTGACCAGGGGCCAGCTCGTCACCATATCTCGCATTGAGAATCCCGAAGAAGCTCCCTGACGATGTCTTCCGGAGACCCCAACCTGACGACGGCTTGAGGTCGACAAGCTCCTTATCGGGTCTCCCAGATGAGGGAGTGCTCATCGAGCTCCACGAGTCCGAGCTCAGTGATTGCTGGAAACTGCTTTCCCGAAACCATCGATGAATCACGCAATCGAATCGTATGAACTTCTCTGGGTAATGGAATCCGTTGAATCAATCAAATGGATCGCTCCGGAAGCGCTGATTCAAACGACTAGGACTCGCTCCACAGATTCCCGGACGTCCTTACGAGCTGAAGTAGAGAAGGATGTTCGCCAGATGTGAGGAACGGAACTGCTCAAGACCTCGAGAAGCACAGGAGCCGAAACTCTAGCCCTTCTGGAATAGGATCTCTAAGAATGAGACTTTCTCACCTAGCAGAGGCTCAAGCTGGCTCTCATCCGTTTCGACCGAAGAAGCGACAGAGCGAGTTCAAAAACCAGGAGTGCTCGCAAAGCGGTCTGTCGGTTCCTTGCCGAGGGCACTTGGCCGATATAATAAGCGGTTCGATTTGATCAAAAGACTGGCGGGCTCCTGAAAGAAACGAGATGAGCTAAGAAGTTCGAACTTTCTCGGTCAAGCGGAACAAAGGCCATAGAGATAATTGGTCCTGGAATACGAACCTATCAGAAAGCAAGCGATGCTGAGGATCGTCATCAACGTAACGTAGAGCGTACAGAACGTTCTCTTTTTCCAATGGGCACAAGCTGAGGAGTTCACACGGCGCATAGCGAGCCGCAAATGAGACTTTTGCCATGGACATTCTCCCAAGACTAATTCACTTATCAAATCGTTTCGTGCTAAATTTGGTGCCGTCGCCTCTCGCGCCAGCCTCGGCGTAGGGAGAGAGCGCTCTGAATAGAATGGCTTTCTATAATCTGACCCAGCCATGGAGTATGCTTCAGGAATTCATAATTTGTAGCGTTCGACTGCGATGTCTGTGAACGGAGGGAGATGCGCACTGGATTCCGAATGATGTCTGTGAACGGAGGGAGATGCGCACTGGATTCCGAATGATGTCTGTGAACGGAGGGAGATGCGCACTGGATTCCGAATGATGTCGGTTCTCCGAGCACGATTAATGAATGAACGTGCATGTCATCAGCATGAACACAGGCATGCAGTCTACTTCCAAATACACGACAGGTAAACAGAAGGGATCCCGGAACGATTCAGATCGAGAGTCCTTCGTTTTTCCCGATCCCCGGGGACATTCCCGTAAAAATGGACTATCTCAGCTTGGACACTATCAATCTGACTTCGGGCTCATCTTCAACAAGTGATAAGTCGACTTCGGACATCGACCAGAGTCAAGAAGTAAGGGGAGCCCGGAATATTGATAATTTCGAACGGGCTTATCAGATTCCACTGTGATTGGGAACAATGTCGAAGAAGATCCGACCGGTCGGACGGGGAGAGATCAGGACTCAGGACCTATATGAGTTTGATTGCAGGATGTACTTTTCGACGCAGCCGGCGTATGGACGACAGCTACGCAGAAGGCAGTTGTCACCTCATTGCAACTTCCCGTTCACCAGCTGCCCCGTCGGTCATCTCCTCTACCGTCAATAAACGGGGACGAGGTAAATGTTGTGTTAAATTCCATTTCTCGATTCAGTAGGTGCCTCAGGTCAACTTACGCCAGCATCGGCTAATAGCGGAGCCAAACGATCGGTGTCAGTCTGAACTTGCAGCTGCAATTGGCTTCACGCAGACCAAGAGACGAATGATTCACGCACTCTAGTTGTCTCCGCATGAGGAAATTCCCGCTTGGATTTGATAAGCGAATACGCGGCCGGCCGCGGGTCGACCGTTCCGGATCGAGGCGAAGACCCTCCGCGACTCCTCGCAATGAGCAACATACGACAGCTCTGTCTGGAATTTCCGGTTTTTCAGATCCAAGACCCGAATCTTTCGAAAATCTGTCCGTCGATACCAACCACAGGTCATTGGAACGTCTGGAACACCAGCATTCTTCAGTGCTTCTACTTCTATTGTTGTTTATATCATGATTACGCCCGCAAGATGAGGACAGACCACGAGACTTCGAAGACCTGCTCAAAAAGCACACTGAGCTAACAATACTCGACACAATTAAAGAGTAGCGCAAAGATGATGTTGAATAGTGCTTCATCACTCGAGCGTCTAGTCTCGGGAATCTTTTTTACGATTGAAGATGAGGAAATCGATCCGCTGTCGCTCCTTACTCCACGGAATAGAAAAGCTCTCCCCTGAACCTCATCAGGTCCCCGGAATTCGAATAGCAAGCTGGAAGTATATTAGCTGATAGAAACTTCAATAAAACTAGTTGAAGCTCTCATGTATGGACTTCGGTTTTTTTCTTCAGTCAGTAGTAGACTAGTAATTTTCCGTTGTAGGTACATGATTTTTGCCCGACCAGCACACGATACGCTCCATTGGTTGAAACCGCGCGCCTCGATTTCGGATGAGTCGAGGGCTTTCCTTATCATCGGAGTAGGATGTAATTTCTCTATATTTTTCTGTAATACATAGCTCACGCGGCAAGGAAGCTGTGCGGTAGTCGAATCGAAGTTTGCAGCAACTAGGCGAAGTCAGTAGCCAGAGAAGCTTGCGTGGGAATGCGAAACCTCGATCCTCCTTCATATCGCCGCCATAGTGAAGGATTCTACGAACTCTCCCCCTTTCGACCCTCGCCTTCGTGCCTTGCACCTTTCCTCGGTCCTCCAGCTCTTCCTCTCTATTCCCCTGTAAGACGTGCTCTCGATCCGGGAAACACCGACTCGGCGATTTGAGCTTTGCGAGCGATCTAGTGAACTTTCCCCACTGTAGCAGTAGCGGAGATAGAAGAAAATAGGAACTAAGCAATGCAGAACTTCCAACGAAGGCGTGTCTCACCGCAGGATGAGCTCCACAGACTCCATGAGAATCAGCCCGCGGAACCACCGCAAATGACAGAAACTCCATGCCGAACACTGACATGGTACTTCCGGGCGTACGTGTACGTGATCCACGCATTCGTTTACGAGTACATCCAGGTGAGAGAGTGCGTCGCCATCGACGGCCGAGAATGGATTGAGAACCCCGATTCCAGAGATCGCGCCTTTTGAAGTCTGGTTCCACGGACATAATCATTAATGGGAATGAATGCGAATATCCTGAGCAAAATGAGTCCCCGAGAGGAGGGACTATGATCCTTTTTGAAAAATGCTTCTCCGACTACCCTTTCAGTTTTTGCGTCACAAAGCCCGACCCGAAGATGATTCCGAGGGAGGATTGCCATTCGAAGCCGGCTTCCCGCTCCGAATTCTCACGATGACAGCTGTTTTCTGGACCATCGAATTCTTGTACATCCGCCTGCACATATTCTCAATCCCCGTGGTTGTCCGCGGCGTCTGCTATCTTATATTCGTGCTGACAATCGATATGCTCTGCTACTATATCTGGACCGACCTATCAATCGGCATCACAATCGAAGCTTGTCCCTTCTGGGTGATTGCTCTGATAGCTGTCGAGAAACTGCTGATTGAAACCATAATTCGACGGTTGCATTATTGTCCAATAGGCGAGAGTCACATCAAAGACGACCTACAGCTCTTCATCGAAGGTCTCATGACGCCGCCGCCTCCAGGCTGCTGCGGGGGGACCCATCGGTGCGATCGGCACCGCGCCACTGCAACGAATGGAAACCGTTTCCAAGTTCACGGTCACCACGGGCATATGCACATGCACTGAGCTCATGGGTCCCTCGGTGAATCACCAGTGGAATCTCAGAGGATCCTCCAGGGATAATCTTCCAGCTTCCTCGTCCTCCGACGACTCATGGAGATTGGGCTTTCTCGTCCGATGAAACTTGGCGAGCGACTCTGTGTGCATTTTTCTATGTAGAATAAAAAAAGTTTCCTGAATCCTAATGTATTCTCGAGTCCTACACTCTGCGTCATCGATGAGCGGAGATATCTCGACACCGAAGTGACGTCGCGATTCAGCTTGAACGAGGAGTAATCAATCGAAGTCAACGCCTCCAGTATCCGGTGTCTGACCCGGGCCCTCGCCTGGCACGTGAGACAGACAAGGGACTCCTCGGGGCGAGCTCCACGAGAGGAAATGATCAGGTACTCTCTCACAGAGGAAGCAAGTTCCCCATAAAACAGAGCGGTTCTCAAGACTCATCGAACTCTTTGTATCGACTGACCTTTCAGTGAACTATGGCTCTAAGCATAGTCCAGCAAGAGATATGATATCCCCTGACATTAATCCAGAAACGGAACGGACGATCTAAGATGAAGTGCATGGGAGGAGGGGGCCATCATCGCGAGACTGCGGTCGGGGAAGCCCCTCTCGTGCCTTTGTCGTCGACTCCGAGAACTGCTCTGTGGATGACGGAGTCCACGTACGGGATTCGTTCACCCTACAATATGAACGAATTCTTTCGTTCTGCAAGACTCGGAAGGAAACGGAAAAAATTGGGTATTCATTCTCGAGAGATGGAAGTCCGTGTGGCTCCGAGCCTACCTTCGAGAAGAGATTCCTGAAGTCTCCGACGTCGGACCTTAATATCTTTCAGTCTGTTGATGCTTTCCTGATGAACTTCTTCTGAACCTTCTAGCCATCGCTGAGCTTGAAGCTCATCAGATCCGCCAGCGGATCAAAGGTCTCGACCCAGGAGTCTGGAATGTCAAAGACTCTCGTCACGGGTTTCTCTGAAGAGGAGCTGCGTTCGTCCGGGCAAGACGATATTTATCGTTCCAATTGTTCGACGCTGATTGCTCGTGGCTCCGATGCGTTCTGCACCCCAGATCAATTTTCCAGTCTGAGCCGGGCTCGACTGACTTCTGAGAGAGATCGCATGGAGGAGCTCGAAGACGGTATCTCCCGTTATCGAAGACTCTGACAGGAGCTCAAGGAAGTCGAGTCATCAAGTCGTTCGTTCTCCGCGATCTTTCTCCGAGAGAAGACTGCTATACAAAGGATGAAGATCCTTCTCGTTCTCAATGCTCAAGGGGTTAAGCAGCTTCGAGTGGATCCCCCCCCCCCCAAAGTCCGCTGCCCACATCGCGAGTGCAGTTCCCAGGCAGTTGACACCTACTTCCTAGAAGACATCAAATCCATGCTACCAGGCCGTCTGTCCCTCGACACGGCAAACATACTCTGTATGCTAACATACTTTGGGTATACCTAGAGTCTCGCGCTTCCCGCTGCCATTTCCTAATGACTAGTTCCCTGCTCTTATGGTTCACCCTCACAAGCAGGCGCCCAAAAATGTTTGTTTCATGCTACCTCTGTGGCCTTCTGGCACCGATTCCCGAGTTTTCGGGGCCGCAGTCATCGTTTGCCCCCCCCAAAGAACCTTGGATACGCGCCTGCTCACAAGGGATATATTTGACACAACCGTCCTTTATCGACTTCGGGATCAGAAGAACCGCAGAATGAACCATGCTCCGACCGACGCGTTTTTTCCTTCTCACAAGCCCCGTCGCTGGCACCTCGAGCGTCCCCCACAGGAGCTTTCTGGCGAGGCTTTTCGACTTGCTCATTTCTCAATTGAGACCAGCGACGATGTTTTTGTTGTGACGAGCTGGTGAACAGTTGACGACATCGTCAGCTGATCGAGACTCGAGGGAGAATTCGCGTCGCGGCGGCTTCATCCCCTTCTCGAGCATCAGGGGATCTGCGGAGGACGATCGCGACCGCCTAGGATGCCCAATTTTCCTCAATAGGAGTCAGGAGTGGGCGAGATCCTCGAGAAAGTACCGGGAGTCGCGAATTTCATCGCGCGGCTTGCGATGAACGACAATCCCTAACGTAAGGAAGAGTCAAGTCCGGATAGGCTGTCTGTGCGCTCAGTGGGCGTCGATTTCGTAAAAGCCGCGCTAGCTGCCGTTCGAAAGGAGCGCCTCTCCCCACTTGCTTCGTGTTCTCATTGAGATGTTCTCTCCCTCTCGGAGAAGTCTCACAATGATCCTACGGTCGGAAACCGTCGAGAGAAATAACGCTGGGCGACGGATGTCGTGAATTCCTACCGGCATTATGAGAAATTCGGCGGTGCTCCACTTGAACCACGGAAATGCGTTAAAAAATCAGTCTCCGTGGAGAAAAAAAATCGTCCGCGACAGGACTCGAACCTGCAATCTTCTGATTCGAAGTCAGACGCCTTATCCATTAGGCCACGCGGACTCGATACCCTCAGGCTGCTCCCGAACTCCCTGCATTCGACGCAGCAGCGGACAGGAAGTCCGCAGTGTGGTTTATGCCCATTTTTTCGGGACACCGGAGCTTTCCCTCCTTCTCTGAAGCTGGTTTCTGGGCGCCTAGGAGCAAGCTATACTGTGTAAAATCTCCGGGCTCCTGAACGACGGGGCCCCGCTGCCTCGCCCATCAGTGAGGAGTTCCAGCGACAACGGAGGAAGTCAATTTTCCCGACGTAGGATCAAGGCAGGACCACCGGAAACCGTGATCGAAAACACCCCGCGGAAACGCTCGAGAAGATGTCATCGATCCGAGCATCGTCCCCGTGTTTCCCTGGTGATGCTCGTTTTGCATTCACATTCCTCGCTCCTAGGAATCGCAGTGAATGAATGACGATTATGCGTCTTAAGGAATCGCTTGGCTTTATTCGAAACATATGAACAAGGGCGAAAATTTTCACAATATTCCCTCTCACTCTATATCAGCTTCCGAAGGTCGTTGCATGTCTCTCCTTCAGTGGATTCCGCGCTCGAATCATAAATTGTTGACTTTTTTTCTTCCTACTTGGAAAACGGACTATCTTCTCCTATCCGGGCTGGTCAGTGATCCGGTTAACGTAATCCGTCGAAATCAGATGCCTCTGCTCCGACCGGACTGTCGTCTAACGTTGCAACGCATGTCGTCCACATAGTTTCCTTTACATTTCCCATTCAAAAGATTATGATACGTACATGTACAGTTTCCTGGAAAAAAAAGTTGAAGAAATTAGCTCTCGCTCTGGATTCGCTCACAACAGATAAATATGACTCCCTAGGGATAGCCGACTATCTCGGAGAAATCTGAGAGTTGACAAATCCTCGCGGCGGCTCGACCGTGATCTGGAATCTGGAGGATTCGGGTTGGGGTCGATTTATTTCCCTGAATTTATTTCTCGATTTTCGCGTCGTCATTTGAATCCATTTGTCGAGATTTCTTTTGGTCTTCGAAATTTCTTTCCCCGAATGAGCATCACTCCATCGTCTGATCATGAGCCCTCCTCGCTCTATGTCTGAATATCCGATGAGCTCTCTGAGAAACAGGTATCCGACCACCTCTAAGCGCGGTGTTTGAACTTGCATTATACAGATCTTCCGTGAAGTAAATTATTCTTGAGCTACACGGGGAAGCCGAGTGAGTGTTTCCGAATGAGTCCATGGCCGACAGATCGGATCGTGGAATTAATATTTAGACAGAGGTATGCTGTTGACTGAGCTAGCGACGAACGACTTACCGATCCTCGAGAGCTCTCTGGAGATACTCGCGCTCGATGAGACCTTCAATGCGTTTCTTGATAAGGTTCGGCGACGGTTGGAAACGCGACTTCAACTGGTCCGTGACCTCTGCCACTAGGACCGCGTGTTGCATCGTCTTACGTGCCTTCATCACCCGCACGATCGCGGCTTCGATTTCATATTTACGGTCATCATCAACTTTCCGTTGAGTTTCGTTACGCTCGGGCTCGCTTTCCCCTCGTGCTGTGACCGCTTGGATTTTGACTCGGTAGAGCTTCGAGGAGAACGAGTCGTTGACAGAGATCTCATCCCCTGGCACTGTAAGGGAAATGTCTCGATTAAGGACTGATTACTTGAGTCGAGCGGGGGGTGGGGTCGGATGGAGATTCGGGGAGTCCTAACTATACGCACACAATATTCGTTCGTATATACTTACGGAATTCTTTATTCTTCGGGTTCTTGATGAGGATTCTTTGAGTGGGTTTTCCGAGCGACAGCGACTGCAGGCTCCGGACCAAATCTTTTTCCGCGATATCGGTCTCCTGCTTGATCTCCTCGAATGTGAGCTTCTCTTTCTTGTTGAACAGCATCAGTATACACATCTGGTACGTGCTGACAGTGAGAATATGTTTCCGAGCTCCGGCTTTGCCGGGCGGCGCTTCCGTATCATCCTCCTCTTTCCGAGGCCCGTGGAAAACGGCGTTGAGGTCAGCGGAGCCCAACTGGGGCTGCAGCGTCAGCTGCCGACCGGTGTGTTTGTTGAGATAGAACTTCTTGAAACCCTCGAAGGCTTGCATGGCCGCAAAGGGGATGTTGCATTTCGAGTTCAGCGTTTGCGTGGGCCAGAAACCCGTGGTGAGCACGCGGACGCTGAGTTCCACGCCGTGCAGCTGTACGTTGTTGCTCGCGACGTGCTTCTTGAAGTCGTCATGCATCGTATTGGAGAGGGAGATGTCCTTGAACATGCCTTCGAGCTTCGAGGTGAACTGGCATCCGCATTCTGTTTTGAGCTTGGAAATCATATTTTTCTCCACATCGTCCGAAACGCTTTTATTAAGGAGAAGTCGCTTGGCAAGATGCTGCTTATAATAGCGTTCGAACATGTCTTTTTCCTGGAGATACCGGAATAAAACCATGGTCTTGTCGAGCACGCTCTCAATGTCCTGTTCGGTCATTCCTTTGACTCCTTTCTTCAGCTTATCGTCGATGAACAGTGATAAATACTCGGGCGATTTCTTGTTCAGATTGAGGAAGCTTTCGAAATCGCTCGCGATCATATGCTTGAAAAGTCGCTCTTCGTTGAACGATCTGAAGAGGAACAAATCCATTTTGTCCTTGAGGTCGAGTAGGCTCTGGACGAAGGTGAGCGCATCGCCCTTCGCGTCGTCGGTCACGAGCGCTCGTCCCTGCTCCCTGAGGTAGGCGGACACGCGCTCTACGAGGCACTTGAGGCCTTCGGGAACTCGAGCGAATAGGAGGTACATCCGGTTGAGGTCGTCAACCTTCTGGTTTTTCAGCATGTGGACCACCCCGGAGTTTTCCATTTCTAGTACGGTCTTCATGTGAACGGTGATGAGTTCGTGCTCGACGACCTTCACGATCGACTCCTCGGTGCTCTCATCGAGGTAGTGCTTCGCACGTTGGCTTTCTTCGTGGATACGCTGCTCCACCTTCAATACGTACGAGGAAGCGCTGTTGTCGGCCAGGAAACGTTGGCTCTCACTTCGATAGAACTCTGTACTTTGCTGGATGAACGGTCGTTCGAAATCCTCTTCGTAGACGCTCCGGTTTTGAATTCCTAGGACAACTAACATTTGGCAGGCGTTCTTGATCGCTGACCTATCGACGACCTCGCCTCTCCGCTCCTTCATCACCATGCTGAGAAGCGTTTCCCGGAGCCGATCCCGGATGCACCCGTGACGGACAACTTGATCACGGAAGATGATCAGGCCGAGGTTATATACGTTTTCTTCATTGTATTCTTTAGTATAAACCTGTGGAAAAGAGAAATGAGTATTCCCTTCGTGTGCTCAATCCGCACGGAGGGTGCAGTGATTCAGGGCAACGTTCATCTCGGATAAATCCACGTCATAAGTCGCTCGTCCACTCACCCTATCCATGTACATGAGAATGTCGCGTATCATCATCATGCTGGTGGTATGCTCGTTCCAAGCGTTTGTCAATGTGTGCAGAAAATTGTTGTTTAAAGAATTCAGAACGTCAACGCGCACTTTTGTGGTAAGGTGTTCTGTGACAACCTCTCGCAAGCCGGCGTACAGTCTCTGACCGTGCTTGTTCAACACCATCGTATACGCGTTCCGGTACAGCTCTTCGAAAGAAAGGCCGTAGTTGTTCTTCTTCTGGATTTGTTGAATCGCGTTCTTGAGTAAACCCCATATCTCTTCGACGTAATTCTCGTCCATCGCCATCTGCAAGAGCAAACTCTTCTCAATCCAGCGTCACCAAAAATAATCAAGGCAGCAGGGGAGGGGGAATCGTACAAGTGACGTATAGATTTTTCTGAAACTCCTTCAACGATCCGACTCAGGAACCTCACGGTAATTTCTACGGGTTGCGCGTTCAGCTTTTTTTCCCCTTCCGCTTCAATTCAAGGGGAGAATACGGACCCGATAACCCAAAGAATGAATAATTTCGGGGACCCAAAAATTTTTCCCGGGCTGGACCCCACATCCAAGGTTCCACGTCCCGAGTACTGTTATTCACGCTGCTTCCGAGGACGGACTTTTAGAGCAAATGTACCCACGGGGATCGTGGCCGAGTACCTGCACATCTTCGCGGCAGCGGGGATCGAACCCACACCACCTCCCGCGCGAGCAGAGTTTCGGAAACCGAGCGGCGGAGTACCTCCCCGCGATCCCACGACTTCAGCGGTTCTCATACTCAAACGGCGCTCTTTGGGGTCGAGATCGAAAGATGACCGAAACGACTGGGCATTGAGCACCGCCATCGTGTCCTACCAAATCGTATTGACCCGATCGAGCATTGTCCAAAAGTCCGGAGTCCTGCGTCCGCATCCCCGGACGCTCGTTCACCTCACTCCGACCGAGACAAGCACGATCTCCTCTCACGCAGTCATCACTCGAGCATGGCGAAATTCTTGCGACTAAGATGTTGCCGCCAGAAATTCGCCAAGTTCCCTAGTTCCAGCACGAACTATTCTTCGAGTGCAGTGATTAGATCCAAGTGCAAACGTCGGTTCCATTTCCAGCCCGCTTGAGCGTTCCACGAATTGCACAGACGATTACGGCGGCGAAGGGATCTTATCGAAGCGGAGATGCTCGTCGGAGTCCGCAAAATGCAACGAGCCGAGCGGTAAGCGACATCTGTGCATCTTCGAGGGACAAGGGCCAGTTGTCGCAGCGGCCAGAAAATCATCTCGAAAATTAGGGTGTAAGGAACTCCGAGCGACGAAGCTATGTGCTCAAAAGGACGAGAGAATTCGGAATGTACACATGATAAGCGGGGCACAATATGAATCGATAGGTTCGAGAAGGTGGAAACAGTGATGGGATACTCAGTCAGCGAACTTTCACGTATGAATCTGTTGTCTGTTCGCTGCAGCCGTGTTGTGGTGCCCCCTTTTCATATGGCCTTGGTTCGATTGAAACTCGATGGCAAACGCCCGAACCAGAACAGCACGCGGGATTTCTCCCTTAGATCACTCGTTTCTGAGCTGGAACTGCGTAGAATCTGAGGTGGACAGCTGACAGATTAATACTTACAGGAAAATGACGAATTCGCATTTTGGGCTCCTTTCTGCCCGGTTTCAAGGCGCTCATTTTGTGAGCGGGTGAAACCGTGGCTTGTCCGAACAGATGACTTCTCGGGCAGCTCCGAAATGACTTGTGAATTTAGATTGAATGCACCTTTCGACGACGAAAAATCCTAGACTCTCTGTAGCTTCGGCTCCCTTGCAATTCGTCGTCCGCTGGCTACTAACCCAAGCCGACGGGTGGAAGGCACCACAGACACACTCACCACACACACTACTTCAGTCGCTCACACACACACACACAATTAGCACCGTGGCATCCGTGCAGCAGCGGGGTGATGAACAGCTGTTCTCTCAATGGAGGATCCTCGGAATCTCCGGGACTTGAAGGGAGACTCCTCGAACCGCGAATCCTCTCCTTGAGAGAGATACTTCAATTTTCTCATGGGAGCTCCCAAAATGAGAGCCGTCCAGAGTTTTGTGGTACGAATCTTCGATCACCCTCTCATAAACAAAGAAAATTTGAGTTTCTCCTCCTTATCTCTCACGCCCTGATGAGCTGAAGAAGAGCGAGTTCCGCGATGTTTCTCCCCAGATTGCCGCTATCGGAATGCAATTTATCTGTAATCTCCGAGGCCCGACTCAGAATAATTCTCGCAGTGAGCGATTGTGTGGGAAGGGTAGGCGAATACCAGTCCGACCAGTGGTAGATCGCAACCCTCCTGCGTCGTCCTCCTGTTCGAGGGAAAGTCAAAACTAAATATTCGTGGTGGAGGATGACTGCCAGGGCTATTAAGCTGGTTTCGCCTCTCCGCGAGCTCCGTGTCCATCTGTGTCAGAGAGCGGAAGATTCCCGAGGAGTGAGGTGAGTTTGGCGAGAAGCTTCCGCCCGGAGAGCAGCTCATCACCCTTTCTTCCGGCGAGATCCTACGTTGGCGAGCCCGTCGCCCGTCTCATCCGGTCTGTGAACGCACCCCCAAACTTCATCGCGCATCAAAACATAGTATTCGGACCTTCCGCAATCTTCCCGACGTCGAAGATTCCGGCACCCATCCGCGCTCCCGATCACGCACTTGTCCTTTGAAAACCATGTGGGACAGTTCCACAGGGGGAACCGAAATCAGTATTTCGTCTAGAAAGCGAGCCCCTCCGCTTCTTCTCCATCCATCATTCCATAAATCCCCATGAGCCTTCTCCAATAACCTGGTTATACGCATGGAGTTATGAAGCGCTGCTGAGTTCGGAATCTTTTGGTGTATCACAGACCATCCGTCCAGCAGAGGAAGTCTCTCACTCGGCGCCTCCTCACTGAATTCATCGGACGAATCGAACCGCCGGAATTCTATGACCGATATCATTCATAAGTCGAAATGCATATCACTGCTTTCAGGGAATTTATTGAAAAGTTCTACGTTCCCCTCAAGCAGAATAACCCGAAGTTCCCCATTCTGATTCGAGAGTGCAGCGGGGTTCAGCCGAAAGTTTATGCTCGTTACGGTGAGTACCCCCTACGGATCGTCGGACATTCGCATGGACTGAGGAAACTGAATGTCATTCGAGCATTGGACTCTCAAGCTCTTATCTAGCAATCGATCACGCTCCATTCGAGTCAGGAGTCAGTTCTTAAACTCAAGATCTGTTTCAGCGGCCGGACGAGAAGCTCACGTTAGCGTCTCAGGGTTCAACGCGGAGCAGGTTATGGGAGCTATTGAAAAGTTGGCCAAGGCGTGATATGCATAGGTGTTTAAATAAAGCATAGTTGTTTTACGAAATTTGTTTTTATACAGGGCTCGATTTCGTCAGTTCCGGAGCGAGAAATAACACGATTGATTCTTCGTTATACATATTATCTACATCGAACAGATCAAAAATGGGATTTCGCGGCCGCAAGACGAGCGGCTAGCACTGGGAGTGCCTCACTAATAGATTTGATGAGGAAAACCAGATAAGGGACGAATTTTTTCTCAATCACCGCGATGTTCTTGTCCCGCACGAAGCGCAGGCATGCCTGGGCGAGATCGTCCAGCGTGTTCCGAACCGCTTTCGGATGCATCAGCGTTCGTTCCCGGGTCTTCTCGAACCATTTGGTGTGCTTCCGGGAAATTTCCTCGATGTCCTGACCCGAAGCCACGTCGGATTTCGTGATGCTTTCCTGAGCCGTCATCGTGATATGCTGGTTGAGGATATCCATGACGCACATGATTTTGAAGCGCATGATCTGCTCGTCCGGACCGAGCTCATCGGCATTCATGTAAACCAAGGCATGAACGGCCTCTTTAACTCGAAATATGTACGTCCTGACTTTCATGTAGTCATCCCCAGAGCAGGTGAATATCGTCAGAGGCCACGGGAGGAGATTCTCGAGAACTAGTGGCTCCACAGATTTGACCTTCCATTCGGGTCCTACGATATCTTCCAGGCAACTATCCAATGCTCCAACTTCGCGGAGACACCGTTTGTCGAAGACCATCGAGGCAAATAGATGCATCTCATTACTGACCAAGAACGAGTGATACTGAAATCGCCGGAGAATGTTGAACGTGTCGTATTCCGTTCTCAACTTATCGACCAACGCAGTGTTCACTAATTTACACAGAGGCAGTATCGCCGCTTTTGCAGCCCGTTGCACAGGGATATTTCTCTTCAGCAGTGAGTTCAAGCGCTTTATGATGTCGACGGTCTCGCGGTCGGCACCGCCGTCGACCAAGGGTTTACCGGTGTTCTCCTTATAGTGATACGCACATTGAGCGGACATTTTCACTCTACTGAGATACGAATGCAGGAACATGTTCTCCGGGATGGGTCCACGAACTATCACGTCTCCCTGAGGGCTCTTATCGAAAAGCAGTTCGTCGTGGAATTCACCTTTCACGAGTAAATCGCAAATTTGGCGAAGCATCGGCTTGGCTGTTTTCAGGAAAAACGTCTCGTTACTCAAATGGGACAGAACGCTCACGGCTTCGAGCCATGGTTCCGCTTGCGGAGTGATGGTTTCGCAGATGTGGCAGAGCTTCAACGGTCGCTCCATGCGGGCTTGCAGAAGGTGAACGAGACGGAGCATCGTGAGACCGGGCGTCTTCTCGACTTCGGTCAGATCTTTGTGTATCTGATTCACTTCTCCGGAGATCGCTTCTGCGAAAGCCTGGAATGTCAAGCTTCTGCCCTGCATCGGCATCGATAGCCACTTGCGGAGATAAGCCATTTTCTGATGAAATTTCTCGACAGGTCCCGCATTTTCTTTATTCGGAACGTCTGCGGGATAACCCTTCACTTTCTGGAAGACTGCTCGGGTTCTCGCATCTTGAATCGTGTAGAAAGGAATCAGGTCACGCTGCCCGACATCAACGATGTGTTGCTGAGAGGGAGGCAGAAAATCCCTCTCGGTCAAAACGTGATCCACGGACTGCCCGCAATCGCCTTCGATGGAGTCGGCTGAGCTCCATGAGCCCGAGTCCCCGAGTGCCCCGGGGACGCCTTGCTGAAGCACCATGATATCGTGCATTGAGACCTCCTGAATTATCTCTTCGAAAGGTCTCCGACGTTCCACCTGCTGGAACTCGAGCGGACTAGGCGATAACTCCAAGAGAAAATGGATTGTGTCCGCGAAAGACAGCGGTTGATTATCCACGTGCTCCAGCACTTCGTCAGAGACTTCCTGCAGATGGTCCGCGCGCTCGAAATGCTCATGCTGTCGGCAGACTGATATCTGCTCCCAAAACCGCGCTTCCAGTTCACTGCGAAGGGGTCGTATGCTGCGGACTCGATGGATTATGCCTTTGGCCCTGCTCAATTCCCGTGAGAGCTGTTGACCGCGCAGTCCCGTCAGATGAGATATGAGACCTTTGAGGTCCTGGTCTCGAGCACTTCCGACGGACGTCATGGTATTAGAGCGCGATGCTTCGGGATTTCAGTAATCGATGGGGGCTCTCCTGCGGTTCGCACTCCGGCCGCCAGAGGGAGAGTCAGGCTCCCGAGCCCGAATTCCACTCGGCACTCGCTCCGCAGGATCCTATTCTCGCTTTGAATTCATCACACTCAGTGTAAGTACTTTCTGCTGCACAACAAGAATTGCTGGACGAAATGTTGGTAAACATGCGATTCAATCTTTCGCGCCAGAAGAGTCCGTCGTCTCCTCGCATTGCTGCTGCGATCGGTGCCTCTCTCACTTTGAAAGTAGGCGGGCTGCTCTCTACTTTGCTGGCGATAGTACTGGGGTATTCGCGGGAGTTTGCGTGTCTTCAATCGTGGCGAATTCTGCGAATCAGACGTTCTTGTCCTTCCCGCTATGAACAGGTTTCGCGACTATGGAATCCAAGAGTCAACGAGTCTGACAACGCCGATTTCAGTGAATGAGCCGTCGTCGGCGGCTCACTCTCCCCCTCGCGCCCGTCAACATTAGCCACAGCGTGGTTGATTCGCTTCTCAACGGCCTTTTCGTTTCGCACGGCGTGGAGGACAGTTCGCGAATCACGCGATGGAGATCCACGAAGGCATGCTCGGGCATGTCCTCGCCTCAGCTCCGAACGACTGATTTAGGTGAGGTTGATGAATAATCTTCGACCTGAAGAATTGTTAGAATGTGAACCACCGTGAACAAGCGGTGCAGCAGTGTGTATCTCTTCGTTCCTTATACTCTCTATATGGAATAATATGGAATAATATAACGGCTCTATTGATGACGAAGTGCGGCGGGAAGATTCATAGTGGTGCCTGCGGAATGGGTGTTGGAAGGTAAGCGCAGGCATCACTACGAATCTTCCCGCCGCACTTTTCCAATTCTAACAAGAACTCACAGCGAGTCCCGTGGATTCGGTCTCATGAAAGCTTCATGCCACGAGGCGACGGATATCTCTGGAGCGGAGACATTCTTTCGAGTCGAGTAATAATCTTGATCGAATAATTTCACGAGTTCCTACTCTTAACAACTACTTATATTTATTGTCCGTCTGGGAATGAGAGCGAGAAGCCTGACCGTGAGTTGAAGCATGAGCTATGATTGATACCATACGATGGAGCCTGCCTCGATGATCTCGGTCGTCGGCAGAGTTCCGGGACCTCGTGGGCAGCGTCGAGCAGGCTGTCCTCGCTCCCAGTATGGTATACCAAGAGTTCGGCCCCGGTTTGATTCAGACGAACGAGAGTTCAGCTGAGAAGAGCTTGGTGCGCCAAGAGCTCAGTAAGCATATTCCTAGTCGTCTCCGAGCTCTAGTCGGGCTGCGAAGGTGGGGAAAGACAATGCTAGCTACACGATTCCGACGATCGTCTTCAGGTTTACGTTCCGATGCATGCGAATATCGCTGCAGGGCCCATAGCTTTGCGGCATCTAGCAGTATCGATAAATCGAGGCCCGGTTAAAATGCTGGACAGCGCGCTAGCACTGACCAGACGAAGCCCCGGGCTACACGATGAGCTCTATTGATCGACTCACTTGCGCCAAATTGCCGATCCGCCGGGATTGAGCTGATTGCCTCTCTGTTGACGTTTCAGGAAAAAAATTCCCCGCCACCGCAAGGGAACGAGATCCTGACCAGTCGGACTGAACGATGACTTGCCTGGAATTCTGCTCTCCTGGCGACTCTCGACATCGTTGAGCTCTGCCAACAGCTACAAGAAACCGAATCGCAAAGTGAGTTTGAAATATTTTCGGTTACCGTCTCATTCAGTCCGGCCTGGAGTGTTTGTGGTTCGACATGGTCTGTACGTGCATTCCTCGCATCTCACCCCAGGCCAAAACTATTTCAACTCAGGATCTGACGCGACCCGTGTCGTACTCAGGGTATACAGTTGAAACAACCTCAATAAAATACACCCAGCTGATTGTCTATGCGGCAACTCATGGATTTCGGAGGAAGAAGTCTCGTTCCCCTACCTTCATTTGTCGCTCGTTTATTTACATGTGGGCCTCCGCTGTTTCGAGAGACTCACCCTTCCGGCGAGCAACAGCATTTGGCGATTTAACTCCTCAGCTGAAGCTATACTTGGCGGAGGTTTTGTCTCGTCGAACAGCGATTCGTCGAAGTATCCTCTGGAGTTCAATTAGGGAGTCATTGAAAAAATAGGCTCCTTTGTTGCTTGGCACAAATGCGGACGAACGTCTAATCGCTCGTTAGCCTAAAACAAGCAGAGAGTACAGGGTGGGGTCCACTGAAAATGTTCGGATAACATATTTCGACTAAGCTCACCGTACACTATACGCTATAGACTATGGCTCCTGCGATTCATCGCACCATTACGTTCGATTTCGATTCATCTCTTCGTCCCGAGGGGCCTCACTATCCAAGTCGAACATTGACGTGTATTTGTCTGCTCGAACAATGTGTGAGGAACAGAAGGTAGAGCGAATGTCACCGTTTTGGAGCACACTTCGACTCGGACATGCACCGCTCGAACATTATGCGCAAGAATCCGAACCGATTAGCCGCTTGCGTACAGCGTGGGCAGGACTCGTGATGAGCCGGTTCACAATAAGTCAAGCTAAAGCACTGTTTGAGATCATATAACTTCAATGACGTCGATTGCTGACCTTGAAGCGTACGCTTCTCAACACATGCTGTCTCCTCGAGGAAGACGATGTGAGACCGGAAATTCAGGCTGGATTCGAGCGGGGTTCCGACCGCGATCCCCGCAATCGGCTACCACAACTGGATCCGCGAAGAAAATTTCGCGGTTCCCTATCAAGGTGGCTCAAACTAAACGTGAAGAGTCAGTCTCTGGCGTTCGCTATACAATGCTAGAACCGGATATCTTCTCACGGACAGAAATAATTTAACGAATGATTTGTTACACCTCGACGATTACAAGAGACGGAGAGGCTCAAATTGTATATTTTGGATTTTTTTCAGTTGGTACGGAGCGATTCACGCTGACAAGGGAAGGGGGCCGGGCCATCTACCGCACCATGAAGGCCCAGTAGAATTTCTTGCAATTCCAATGTGAGTTCAATCGTTCATCCCTCACAGCCTGCACCAAATCCTAGCGCTCGATGAGGTCCGTCTAATAAGCCTCTCAACTTCCTCGTGAGAGCACTCGTGCTTTCTCGGAGTCGGGGCGTCCCGTGAGCTTAGTTTATAGTGTTCGACGCCTTTCCTGTGGCGAGCATCTGAAACCTAAGCCATAATGAAATGCTGTATCTTTATACACGCTTGGCCTCCTGCCATCTGTGTCTGATTGTATAGCGACAAGCCCAGCCCTGAAATTAGAGACTGAAGGGGTCCATCCCTCCTCCCGATTTCCTTCAAACCACGCGATGGATCCTGCCTCGATGGCCTCGGTCGTCGGCAGTGCTCCGGGATCATGGAGAGCAGCGTGTCTCAGTTTGTTCTCTCTCCCAACGTGGAAGACTAAGAGCGAGGCCCCTGTGGTGACGGGAAACCGGAACGAGCATGGCGTGCCTAACGTTCAGTAAGCATATTCCTAGTCGTCTCCGAGCTCCTGAGGAGCAGCGAAGGTGGGGAAAGACAATGCTAGCTACACGATTCTCAGTGGAAAGGATGCAATCATCGCGGCGTTGACGCCCTTTCACAAACCTCGCCGGTCCGCCAGAGGACTTCGGGGTTTTCACAAAGAGCAAAAACAACGGTCGCTCTCGACCGGAGCACAGAGCTCACCGCCCACGTGTTCTCCGCTTCCGGTTGAATAACAGCCTCACTCTACGCTCTAGATGCATTTCATCTCTGTCTGAAAAATTTTCGCCGCTCCTAAGTAGTACCCTGTGAATTTCCAGCTCTCATTTCCGTGATAGATGCGAGAGAAATAACAGGTCAAATCAAGAAGAGCTTATTGGTGCCTTCTTCTTGAAATGTTTAGTAGAAAGTCAAGTTAGAGCTTGCACACTCTGCCGACGTCGAGCGTTTCCCGCATTCTCGCTTGTTTCAAAGTGTTCAAGGCAACTCCTTGGTCGTGGACATCTTTCGCAAGCAAAATCAATCCGGAGTGAATCTTCTATAGCTCCGCCGCTGATCTCGACGGAGCCCCTGGAAGCTTCGGTACAGTTCGAGAAAACGTCCAAGGACTCTCAATCCGATTCCTTATAACTTTCACCCTATCAGTTCCGGATGGTCAACGCTACAGGTTCTCGACTAGATGGTGCGATACCACACTGTAGACATTGGCACGCGCACTCTGGACGCTGAAGGACGACTCCCACTCTCTTCATCGATAAATCGTTCATCTCTTCCAGGCATTGGAGAAAATGAAACCAGCTGTGATGGCTGCGACCGACTCGGGAAGTATCGATCGGGAACATCTGCCTTGGGTGAATTCAACGGTGAACTTGAGCATCAGGGCGAGCCGGGATCGGGCTCGCAGAGTTCTGAACGGACACAGACAACTCATCGCCGGACAACTGAGCGCCGACATCTCATCGCCGAACAATTCATTGCCGAGAGAACTCATCGCCGGACAGCTCAACGCCGAGCCTCCATCACTCTTCTTCGAGTTTCCAAATGAAGACCCCGCTCTTATCGAGCTCTAATTCACTTCATATTTCTCGGCTTAAGCTACCTTAATGTACCTACAACGATCTTCACAACGTAAAATGACTATACATACAGGGTATATACTCTCCTTCGTGTTTCCAAACAGCCTTGATGAGATCGGAGAAGGTGCCATGGATCAATATCCTAGCACCGCCTGCGCTAGCGTCAGGAAGTTCTCGCCGGGAAGAACGAAGATGCCGAACGTGCAGAGAGATATTGAACTTGAGAGGGGAAAAGCGCAGCTCCCTTTGTTGTCATCCGATCGCTGTACAACCAGCAATATCCCTCAAAGAGAGGAAATATCCACCTAAATCGTCGTAGGTACATTGTGGTATCCTGAGCCGGCGATGAGTTGTCCGGCGATGAATCGTCCGGCGATAAGCTGTCTCAGCGTTCAGTTGTCAGCGATCAGATGTCGGCGATGAGTTGTCCGGCGATGAGTTGTCATGTACCGGGCTCTGAAACCGCGGAACCGCAGGGAAATCTTATTTTCCGAAACAGCGGAGTGGACAACGCTCAAGTCGAGCCGGAGGAGACGGACCACCTACGAAATTACCGAGAAACCCGAAATCCCCAAGCTTATTTCGAATAAAAGGCTCTTTCGGAAGAAGTGTCCGCTTTCTTAGGATGCGTTCTCACTCTATCATCTGGGTGAATCGGAATCCTCCGAGGCGCGCGATAGATGGTTGAATACACGATTTCTTGAATTACGAAGGGCGAGACCGTGTTTTTCGAACCGGTGGTCCGAGCGGTAATCGTGTTGCGAAGTACATACTTTGCGAGATGTCTGCCTTTTTGTTCGGGGAAGCTTCAGTTCTCGATTGAGGGATTCACTCGTCATTGCAAGGCAACTTTCTGGTTTACAGCTTGTCTGCGCTTGTTAGATCGAGCGCTGCCTGTGTTCGTTTCTGTTTCTTTAGCGAATGCAGTTATGTCTTTGAGCAAACTTCTCTCATCCGCACCCATATTGGATGATGAGTTTTCGGCTCCCAGAGCGGAGGTGGGCGCCTACGGGTGGTATATTGGGCGTGACTGTTTCCTTCCCGTTTATAATAAGTCGCTTAGACGCCCAATAATCAAGGCAGAGGCATTTTCAGAAATAATTGCTCCAAAATAAAAATGACTTTTCGTGATATAATTGCTGGTCATGGCTCCGTTGACAATGAATAGGTTTGGTATATCGAGATTACTCCATTCAAATCACTATCCAAGGCAAAAAAAGTAGTCATGGAGTAGTCATGATGAAGTCGACCGCGTACATCGCAATTTGCGAGTATCCATCCTCCATCCTCCCATATTTCGCGCTCTGCTGCTCTCGATGGAGAGCCTTCTAACTCCAGTCGTAGAAAAGCCCTTCAGTTCAGGGGGAAGCGCGTCGACGACGAATGTGGACTCGAATTCGGATAGCTCGGAAACAAGGGGAGGCTGGAACGGTGGTCGGAAGAAGGGAGGGCTGAGACTGGATGATTGACCCAGGACAGGAATCATTTCCGGGCATTCATACGCTCAGTATATCAGGATATCAGCTATACAGTGTAGCCTTCACCGAATCACCCACGACACGGGCCCCGTCACGGCAGCCGAGGGCGCGATTCTCGCTGCGGCTGCAGGTTCTACTCCGGCGGGTCTTGTACCCATGACTCTTTTTGCGGATCAGGGTTATTCAATGTTCAACCTAACTACCCAACTCGCCTCGGATTGTCTAACCTGCAGGTTCTCGACGCTAACTTAGTCTTCATGGACACATTTCAACGGCAGCGTCTACTGACCATTAGCTGATGGGGATGGATTTGATCCCTTTTTTTCATACTGTGAGACCCACCCCTGACCTGATTCAATTGATGTCGAGCCTCTGGAAGACCTCAAGAAGATTGGACGCGACCCCCTCATCGAGAATCCGGCTTGGCTGAAAGACATCTATCGGATATCCTCCTCGAGTTGTGAGTCGGAGCGATCCGGAGAGGAACCGCGAGCTCTCGATTAGCGAAGACATTTAATTGTTTTTGAGCTGCTCTCCGCCATCCTCGTTCAAGAGGATTAGGATGCACCTACGACCCCGAGCCTGAATATGATGATCCAGATGTCCGCGGACTTGGCCCAGAAGAGCACAGAGTCTTTAGCTGGATCACATGTGAACACCCGACCAGCTACCACAACACATTTTTCATGCGGAAGAACTCTCCTCATATACTCGTGGACGTCGTTAGCGATGGCGGCGGAAGCCGCGCGCGTCGACGAAATCATTGAGCGGACGACTGCGGCAATTTTTTCCGGCAGGTTCCTAGAACCCGTGCCGGCATTCAGAGCCAGGAATGAATCGCCGTAGATAGGTCTGCAATGGAGCGCGGTGGAATTAGACCATCTTGAATGTGTTCTCGTTCCTAGAACAGTGGTGCTCAAAAGATGGGACGACGCTCCGTCGGTCGGGCGCGGGCGGGGCCGCTGAATCTGCATCATGCCATCCCATAGGTTGTAGAGGTCGAGAGCCCCGCGAGACCTTTCCTAAGAGGACATCGGGGGCGAATTGTCCGTGGCCCAGAAATGACTAGATGAGACTCCTTTCGATGCTCTGCGAAAATTCGCTGAAGCCGGCCTGCGTCTCACGGGACCTCTCAACCTCTCTCGGCGCACGGGAGTGAGGCTTCCTCGGTGACTTGGGATTCGGCCCACAAACATATACATAATTTACCAATAATCAGGTGGGGATCGAAATTCCGAAACCATCCACCTCCCCCTTCAAGGGGTGACATGCAAGTGATCTATCGCTTCGGCATGGGGGTCGCTTCCCGAGAACGAGAGGCGTTGGTTAGTATCGAGAACCGCTGTCGTAGAGTCTACCGAGCAGAGAATTCACCTACGCGATGGAACCGTCGCATCGAGCTCCTTTGATGATCAAAAGAGCTAGCGACTGCCTTTTTAAGACCCCGAACAAAGCTATGTTCACGTGTTCTGGATGAACATCATCGGCATATAAGCTCGAACCACAAGCTACGATCCACCTGCAGCTCTTGTGACGTCTCGACAGGTGCGTACAAATCTTCAATGCGGGAACGGGGGTTAGAGAATGATCGTGGGAAGAATAAACGGAGGATCGATGGAGATCTGAGCGGACTCCGAGCAAATTACAGCAAACACGGTACTCTCTGAGGAATGAGTCTTCTTTCGACGCTGGTTTCGAAGCTCCGATCGATAACGCTCAGAACTCCCTGGAGCTCACCCCTGGTGAACGCGGTGTTGAAGTCCACCGTCATCTCGCACATCGTTTTCGATCAGTGTTACTTACTATCACCCTGATTCAGGGCGGGGACCGAGCCGGGAGGAGCTCCCGAGGATTCAAAGTTGATTTATAAGACCGTCCGTATTTATATACAATCAAACGCCGACTTTAATAACGAGTTTCGACCTATGGGCTAAAGTCAATTCATTGTCCGTCTAGGAACTTGGACAAGAAATCTTTTGGTTTTTCGGGGACCGAATCTCTGAAGAACGCCATAACGTGAGATTTTGTCTTGAACAGTCTGAGGGTTTCCACAAGCTCCATCTGGCCCTGTAAGAGTAACTTGAGTTATGACTGCGGGAGTCAATCCGCGCACTACTTGTCGGTCTGAGACAGTGCGACCAACGATAACAATCGGAATTTATCGAATCTCTTAGGTGTAAGGAATGACATACCTTCATGACCAGCAAGTCGATCGTACGGATATCACTGACGTTTCGGTTCATCTCGAATTTCTCCCGTATCTTGACTCTGCAGTCTTTTTCGCTGACCGATATGTCAAACTTGTCCACTGTAATATTAGGAAAAACCCGTGGCGATAATATTTGATCTCAGAGGGCTAGACATGGCCAACGATATGACGCTGCCAAGCATAGGTGCCGAATTCGAATGCGGGTTCCCCTGAAACTATTTGAGGACGAGACTTTCTGAAAGCATTCCAATGAAGTAACTCACTGATGGTGGGAATCGCACGGAACCAGGCCTTATATAGACTCATCACTCGACGTTTGGCTTCGGGCATGGTGGTACTCATCACCGGCTTCACCTTCACGGTGGAAAGTTTGATTAAATTGGACATTTCGACTAGTTTCGGAGAAAAACTCGATCAAAGTCAAAACAAGAGCGAATAGTGAGTGTTAGATGACGCTCGGTGCGAGCCCCGGACCCTTAAGTGGCGGAAGTCGCGGCGGGAGCTCATACCACGGTGGAATAATCGATGGTACCCGAAAATCGCATTCCACGCCGAGACTTCCATTTCGTTTCGTGCAGCGCAGGATGTGCGATACCTTCCCCGAGCCGACCGGCCTCGGAATCAGATGGCGACGCGTCCCGCCGGACGACTAGATGCACGCGGCTGATCCGACTTTTAAGGAAATCGTAAACAGTTTTGGAACACCTGATTGACGCAAGGATTTCTACGAGAACAGCTGACAGCAAGTTTCAAGATTCGCTCCGAGTCGTATGTGAGCTCGATATCCGCTGGCGCCAGATTGTGGGGCAGAATCCGTGAGGATCGATTCGGCCGAAACTCCGTCGCGACGTGTAAGCGATTCTTAGAGACATAGTGTTTGTGAATTGATCGGACTGCCCCTTGTCGTAGGGCGAAAATGGTTCAGAAGTCTCAGTCAGAGGAAAATAAAAGCGCCGACAACAACTCGTTGGAGAGACCTCGCACCGTCGACCATGGGTCGACGGATACAGACAGTGAGGCCGAAGGAAATGAACGAGGTGAGCTCCGTTTCCCCGTCCCGCCGCCTTCAGTTGTTCGATGCTCTCAGGAGATTAGATGTTGGAACCCGGTGACCTACACCCCAAGCATTCATTCATTCACAGATACCGACACCTCAGGTTATACTCTCCTGCCCCAGAGCGTCGAAGCGTCGAGGTCAGATTCCGAGGACGATTTCCCTCAAATCGGGGATGGCGGTTACATGACAGACTTGTCGCAGCCTCCGCACGAGTGGGTACCGACAGAGGCCGAGCTCAAACCCAGCTCGCATCGAGAGCTCGCATTGGATGAAGGTACGCGGAATCAGTGGATATATTTCCGCGTTCAAGATTCATATTCGTATCGAGCGACTATCTCGGAGCTAATTTAATTTCCTGCAGAACAAATCGCGAAAATCAAAACCGCGATGGCTGGGATCAAGCTACCCTCTTCTTGTCAACCCCCTTGGGCATCGGAGATTCCTGAGGCGGAATGGAACCGTCGACTGCAGCAGATCCTGCACAAGAAACAAAATGGAACAGAATAAATTGTGGCAGCTCTACCGGGCTCCGTGTCGACCGCTCCTCGACGTGTCGTCTTCAGTTACCGTTATCGAGATTGATGCCCTCCTGGATTTCACCAAGTTCAGGTGCCGGATTTTTTCCCCGTTCTCGGCTAGCTTCCAGAGCCAGCGTCGAAGAGCGAATTGAAAACGAAAGGAACATTCAGAATGACCTTGCAACTTTATTCGCAATAGAGAGCCTACAAATCCGACCCAACCGGGTTGCCCTCGACACGGGTTAATCAGTCGAGTTTCGGTTTTATCCATTCAACATTGCTACGATACTTCCTCTTGAGTTCGAGAAACCTGGAAAAGACGAGGGTTGGCTCAAGACAGTGCTGGATTTGAATGACACCCCCAGAGTTTCCATGAGTCTCCGCTTCGTTCGAGAGGACTCGACGAGCTGTATGGATGAATGAATATACCAGATATCGAGCAACTCACCTTTCTCGTCGCTGTTCCGGGGTTTCTATATGAGCGTGTCGATCACGAATTTGCTGAATGACTGATTTCACATATTTTTCCGCGTCGAATTCCTCGGCTTCTCGGATTTTGCATAGCAGCTCTTCCTAGAATCGATAATAACAGCTTCAGAGAGCAGAAGGTACAACCATGGATCGTATCGGAACCTTGATCTCAGCTGTATGATTTCTCCCAGGACACGCCTGCACGAGACTGCTTACCTTGAATTGGGCCTCCTTCGCCTTCTCCCTCCGGAACCGTAGCTTCGCGAACACAAAACGCATACGCTTCCTGCGAATGTTTTTCATTTTCGATCAGACGGATGAGAAGGGTGACTATCTATTTGCCTGAATGCTTTTCCGCCAACCGCAGAAAGTATTCGATAGTCTTCCCGCCCCGATTGACTCACCTGAGCTTCTTAAGCTTGTGTTTCTTCATTTTCCGTCGTCTGATCCGAATCAAGACTGCGCATTGGATCGCTGTGTTTTTCCGGGATTTCGGTTCTTCCATCGGACTCTGAATGATTCCGAGGTTCGGCAGGGTGATCTCTTTGTACCTTAGGTAAGGTAGCTCGACCTCAGCCTTGTTCGAAGGCGGCATGATTCTTGCTGGAGCGATCTGAAACAAGCGCCGTGAGCCCCGGAGCGCGATTCCCCGTTTCGAAGTGAATTTCTGGCTCTGACCCATAGCTCGGGGAACTTTACCCACCGAAGGTGAAATGCGCGGAGCCTGTATGATGCTGGTCGAGAGAGCCGGCGACGGCAGCAGCGGCGGCATGGAAACTGTTCTCGCAGCGCTGGGAACACTGTGTAGTCCACGGAAGATACCCGCAACGTTCACTAGGGAACGCCGCCACATTCTGGATTCCGCTTCCCGCCCGCCTTATGCGTGTTTTTCCAATTCGAGATCCTGTAGCCTCAGCTTCGCGTGTGCGCGGTGAGGACAACAACTCACACATCGAATCTCTCCCACAGACAGACGAATGCGTTTCCGCGTCCTACACACCCGCCGGATTGGTCGCATTGTGTCGATTCGAGTCTGTCAACAAGAGTCGACGACACTGAATGAGAGCATTGGCGCGATCGGTCGGACTCTTCGATTTCCTTCGAATCTTCCCGTCTATTCCTTGCGATGGGGACGTGCATACGGAATTCGTATTAACGGGAAAGACACCCCTCAGGCATGACCGAAACAGCTGATAGCGAAGAACGGATGCGCAACTGACGCAGATCCATCTACCACCGCAATGCTCCGTCATTCGCCGACATTCGCCGGTGTACTCCTGATTCAAGAAATTTCTAACAATCGATATGCGGAGGGGAGCCCCGCTGAGCACAGCTTCGAATTCCCGATGGGTACCACGGAGAAAACTCGAATTCACTGCATTCTACATAGTCTCCTGGAGGGAGTTTTCGAACGCAAAATGCGAGGCTTCACGAGCTAGGGGCCCATCCGGGATTTCTGGGCCCAGAGTGAGAATCGCGCTTCAAGCCCTCCCTCTAACGGGGCCTGCTTCCACGAGCTGTGATTTTGGTGTCCTTCGTGATATTGAGGCGGATCATGGATCGCATGGTGTCGCGCAGGGTTTTGTGTCTATCAAACTCTCATACAGACAGCAATACCGGAATCCTCTATGATACGTCCTGAGATCGAGGAGGATCGCAAACGATTCCACAGAATCCTGCCTTCCTTCAGTTCCCATACGGGCTGCGATATCTTAAAGTAGTTCATTAAGAAACTCTTGAAAAAGCAGAAGGGCCCGGTCAAGAACAAATTCCAGGCAGAGATCATGAACATTGACGTGTTCCGGTACTCCACAAACTTCCATCTGGATAATTTCATCCCCTTCTTCGGAGACTTCTCGGGGAGTAGCACCCGTCATCTGCTACGATGTATGAACATACGTCCTCCGAAGGCCGAAGCGGAGGCTGTGGCTATGGGCGCTTAAATCTCGGAACCCATTCAACTAAGTCTCGGAAGACTGACAGTGTTCGAACGAGGTCTCACGGCTCACCGCCGACTTCCCATGGAACTTCATTCCGGGATACTTCCCGCGATCCCTGGCAATGTATGATTCGATTTATTCGTCAATACATCCAGCAAAGACGCAGTCCCACTTCTAATAGCTCTCGGGCGAGCAATCGTTCTCGTGAGGCTCGCTCACTCATCCGGACGGCCATAGCAAACGGGGAGACACACAAACTAGCCTAGAAATCTGTCAGAGCTATTAGTAAACAATACAGATCGTCTGAGGCTGGAGGGCTGGAGATCCTAGTGTTGTGGACACACAGATAGAGGAGGCAAGTATTGCCAAGAGATGGAATTATTGGGAGAGAGGACGGTATCGACACTCCTCCTATGGGGAGCCTCCGTGGGACGTCAACAGTCATTCGGTGTATCTGTTCGAGACGTCGGCCGTTTTCGCAGAAACTCGAAGACATCCTCCATCGTGGAGCGAACACTCTGTGTCGGTGACGATTGGCATTCGTGGAGACCGAGAGCGGAGATTTTGAGGGTCGTCAGTAGCTCTCGGCGCGTTAGCGTGACACTGAGAGCTGGGATTCTTTCGTGACACAGGATCCCCATCCGCGTCGCGATCTCTTACCGGTCAACGGATACTCTCCGAAGCAGAACCCGACACGAAGTCCGAAAACCTTCTGATAGGTGTTCTCGGAAGAATTTTTCTGGATAGCTACTTTAGCCCATCACCTTCTCCGTATTCCAGCGAATTTTAGCGATGAGCGACTGCGAGAATCATGGCACCTCGGACGAGGAGGTGATTTGCGAAGATAAAGAAGAACAACTGTTGCGCGCGGCGAGATCAGGGAAAGACAAGGAAGTCGAGGACTTGCTTGAGCAGAATCCTTCATTGAACGTCAATTGCAAAGGTGAGCCTTATAATGTTGTGGGAGCAAGTCGAGATCGGTCGCGATCGGAGTCATCCGAATCACGAGGCGCGAAATTATTCCTCGACTCATATAAGGCAAGAAGAAATGGAATCTGCACTGGACTCCGCTCCACCTCTCTTCCTACTTCGGTCACATCCAGGCAACGCGCGTTCTGCTCAAACGAGGCGCAAACCCTTCAGATCAGAATGCCGAAGGCGACACACCTCTACACAAGGCAAGTCGGCTGGAGGCTCAGGATCAGCGATCGGTGGATTGACCATGGATGAATAGTTGAGGTTGGATGACATTTTGAGCCATTCTGTTTGTTTAGGCTGCACTCACAAACCGAGAATCATTAGTCACGCTTCTGTTGACGAATGGCGCGGATATTTTCGTGAAGAATCACGAAGGCCGGACAGCTCTCGGAGTCGCCAGTGAGGTACGACCATCTATCAGATAATTAACACGTGCGACGAATGAATGCTAGATTCCTCGACAGAGATCGCAGAATTACACCTTCGGAATCGATTTCGTTCTTTCTCCCACAGCTGTATATCCAGAACGTGCTGTCTGCTGCTGAATTCGCCGATAAAGAGCGGAAACGAGAGAAATTCTTCCAGGCTGTAAAAGATGGAGATCATCTATCGCTCCAGCAAATGGTTAGTCTTCCCGCCTCTTCTCATGAAGCCACTCGGAGAACTGACCTCGGTATTCAGAGGCGCAGGGGCGCGTCGCTCATGCGTTTCTCCTTGATCGCAGCTCACAGACAAGGGTTCCGGGGTGATTCCTGACGTAAATAGCGTCGACGTCGTTGGGAATACAGCACTCCATTCCGCGGCCCGTCGTGACTTGAGGACGATCGCCATTGTTCTTCTACAATGCGGCGCTGATCCGAATAAGAAGAACCGCATCGGTTTGCGCCCGATTGATCTTGCGCACTCGGACCAGATGAAAAGCATACTTGACGTAAGTCTTGCCAGGTGCGAGTAGGCCGATCCGATCGTTCCATCCGATAGCATCCGAGGACTTTGCTTGATTGACGTTCAATGAATGGGGGAGAAGCCGTAAAGATCGGTTCATGGTTTCCAGGTCGCCCCGATCGAAGAAATCAAGAAGACAGTCTCTCGCTTCGAGGGTCCAGTCGTGCGAGTGGGTAGCAATTCTCCTGAAAGTAGACTCCGATGTAGCGATTGATTGATAGACGACAGATGACAGCATAGGTCTCCCTTTCAGAAAAAAAATTGATGAGAAACCAGAGTTTGTGGGCCGTCCTGGACAGAGGCGTATTATCATTTTTCCGGAGCAGAGCCGACGCTTCGACTGGGACCAATCGAAAACAGTTTCGCTATCTCGACAAAGCGATACTAGTCGTAAGTTGGACATGGGGAGGAATGATACGATGAGCGATCGCCTTCTCGGAGCGCGACTTCAACGGACGCCCAATTACAGCTGAATCCGCGGGACGACAGATGCTTCAGCGTCGTCTTATCAGACGGTCGCTCTGAACGGATATCGGTCGCGAATGCTCTGGACAGGAATCGATGGCTCAAATCTTTCCGAAACCACATCGACTTCGGTGCCGGTGCACCGGAGGGCTGCTCCGTACTCTCGTCGAAGCCCTCCGTGGCTCTTGGCTGCATCGAAGACGCTCTGTCGGTGAGTCCGACTTTTTGCCCTTGAACTTGAACTTCATCATCTTGATCGGGGGAACATCAGTTCTGATCGTCTATTTCCTTTCCTCGACAGACTGCGGAAGCTCATCAGAAGCTGCTATCGAGTGAGATTTCGGAGACTGCCAAGTTGCACACCACTTATCTGGCAACTTCTTTCGAGTCCGGTGATTACAGCCTCAAAGCTCAAAATATATCTCAAGACTTACGCACAGCACTTCAGCAAGTTTCTACTACCGCTGGTGCCACCTTAAGATGCTTGGAGAGCTGCTTACTCCTGATGAAACAACAGGAACAGGTGAGAATTTCTGGGCCATTCGTCGTCCCCGAGGGGCAGAAGTTTCGAATCACCGATATGCCCGTGTGCTTTCATGCTTGCCGGGGGTCCATCTTGCACCGCATTGAGTAATCAGGGAAATATTCCTCTCCGGCAGAGTCGAAGCTCGCTACTCGCGAAAGAAATTCAGAAGAATCGAATGCTGCGGGAGACTTTGGAGGCTTTCGCTGTGGAAGCCGACAACGCTCAAATTGTGAAGCCCGTGGAGGTACAGTCAGCGTTGAATTCTAATTATAATTCAAACCCGCTCCCCGTTCAGGGTCGAGCTTTTAACACCTTCGGGATGGAGTCGAATTCTCTGAAACCCAATGAATAATACCCCTCACCCCACAGGATCACTCGACAGGCAAAATCGATGTCTTGTCGACCTTGGAGGAACTCTCAATTACGGATAATTCGAAAAGATCGTCTGACGACTCGTGGCAGTCCGCAGATTCGTGAGATGTGAAGACTCATCCGTCGGCTGACGCTCATTTCTGTGATCCGATCATTCTATTCCTGTGACATAATGGGAATCACTCGTGGTATGCGCCTCCTAGGATTTAGAGATAACTCTGATTTTAAAAAAGGAGTATTATGTCGGAGGGTCTCTGGCGAATCTCCCAGGGAAAGGCTGGACGCGGAATCTTGTGATTCATGATTGTATCATCATACAAGGGTGGAGTTTGCTCACACATGCTGTGAAAGGAGGCTCCCTCGCGAGAATAAAACTTTCCAACGCCTCCGGAAACTGCGATATGGGGTTGTTTTTTCTCCCTCCACCCACACACCTTGAGGCATCTATCCTAACAGGTCCGCACGAGAATCAATTTCTGATCTGCACGCCTCGTGAGCCCTGAGATACTCACGAGGAGGCTGATATTTCTGGAACTTAATTCTCGGAGCGATCTCAGCATCGCGCCCCCTCCTAAAACATTTTTGATCACCGGTTCGGCTCTGTTGACATGTTGGCAGCCTGTGGAGAGGCCTCCGAGCGGAAGACATGTGGGAGGCGAACTATCCTGTCGCCATATTTTCCTCAACCTCAGCTCGATGTTCTCGACTTCGCTTCCCTGACCCGTAGCCAAAAGTTCATTTTTGTCGGCCCATCTAGAAATCGCGATCCGAATTCAGGAAGATGAAATGCGCGTGAGCAGTCGACTGCTGCAGACTCGAAGATTACTGTGGCTTGAGGTCGCCCTGTCGATGAATGCGTTCCGTCTGACTGCCAAATGAGATGAACTTCTCCGAATCATTTGGGGAAACCTTCAAAGACGTACATTTTGAAGATTCGTTTGTGTGAGCATCAGACGTAAACCCGGCGGTCCCTTTTCCCGGAAAATTCCCTTCGCACCTCTACGGAAGCTCCAAATCGATCGGGACGGATCAGCAATGCTGCCAGCCCTCGAACACAATACTGTGAGTTGCACATCAGGCTAAATGGAGTCCACTTCTCCGGAAAGACCCCAGCGATCAGAGCCGCTATTCACCTGAGCAGCGGCGCCGGCGGTCGCGCGACATGCATCTTCCACCAGGACCGCTAGTCCGAATGACTGTGAGAGTTTGAGTTCGCAAAAGAGTAGCTCGAGACCATCGAGGCGATCGCGTGTCTGGTTGAGGATCGTCAAGAGCAACGACTCGCAGTTCCACGCGATGTCCCATTGGGAACGAATTCGTCATGGAGTATCAATGACTAAGCTTAAGGCTAACAAGTTCTCCGAATGGCAATACCGTTCGTTTCGAAGAGGATTCCCTCCTCCGTACCTCTTAGTGGCGGGAGTCCGGTCGGAAGACATTCAACCTCAATAAATTATAACTCCCTACGGTAGTTTTTTCAATATGCCTGCTTTCATGAACTGATGAGCAGGAGTTCTATACGGACCCATTCACAAGGGCTCATCACAGCATGTCCTGCTGGATTTACAGCTTACACCAACCAGGTTCGGACACCAACCTCTCGTGTTCTCGTTCAAGGGCGATGGACGAGTGATGGAGCTATTCTGCAGCAACGCACGGGGGAGGCCCCTCCGGTAGGCATTCAAAGTTGTGATATTCTCTCTCCTGCGTTATGCTAAGCTGAACTGATCATAAGAGCCTATCCACAAGGGAAATCTACCATCGGGAGATTGCAGACCACATAATTTACTGAGATAACGACGGAAAAATCCTCCGGGTGGAAAATCCATTCGCCTTCAAGAAAAAAATTTCCCGCGCATGCTCTCCGTTTAGAGGAAATACGGCACCTCCGCATTTGTCATATACTCTGCTGGATTTGCATCGCCCGATTTGCGCCGAGGACCGTAGGCGAAGAGCCCCCGCCGTCGGTAGCCCCCTTACTGAGCATTGCTCATGATTCCGATCCTACGATATCAGCTTCAGATGAAGTTCCGGTAACGGAATATTGGGCTTGGAGCCTCGAGCAATCGCCCGTAAGGGGCCAGCGACAGTGCGGAGATATCATGAGTTCGTGTATCCCAGAATCCTTGGAATGATGGGCTTTTCCTGGTACCGGATTCTCCCGGCGCCGGAACATCCTAGTTTCGTCTCGTCGGAGCATAAAAGCGTTTCTTGTGATCTCCCCCCTCCGCGCGCTCCTTTCCGAGCTTTGAGTGGCCGCAGAACATTCCGGGTTTTCCGAAGCAACGCCTCCACTATCCAGTACCTTGTACTACGCACAGTCTGCGATGACCAACTTTCGGGAGCCGCGCCTTGACCCGAAAGGGAAGCCTAGACGCGGCGGGCGATGACAGCCTCTTCCTTACCTCCTATCTGATGCAGTTCCGTAATAAAGTCACCAACTAGATGCGTATGCCGTCATCATTCATCGATGCACCCCTACACACATCGATGCGAAGATTGTGATAAATGATTAATGCTCGAGCTCTTTAGCTCCTGCGATCAATAACATAGCGAAGCTCATTGTTTCGAGCGTGAAAAGGAAAGTAGCCATCCTGGCTCATATCAGTTGGCAACGTACCCGAAGGCCGCGTCCTGATGGCTTGCCCCGATTTCAGTGCACCACCGATACCCATGTGGGCCTTTTGTTCGGCCTCAAAGGCCCGGGCTGATCACTGCCCGTCTTTCATCGAGTAACGAAATTCATGATCTCATTGTTCATAGAGGATCCGCCTGCTTGATAGTCGAGTTAGTGGGGCGGTAAGTTCCATAGCAAGGAGTGCGCGGGACTTTTCTTCGTGGTTTCAGCCGTGGTATCTCTCGAGACTTCACTTCAGTGAGCTGAGAGCGATTCCTCAGTCCGCGATGATGAGTTAGCTCGGAAAGATTCCGACCTCACGGCGCCGGTCCGTCGGGGGAAGTGCGAAGAACGCGGGGAATATGACTTTTCTAGAGTCTGTTTTGAATGGGCGTACTCTCCGACCAACCCCCCCTCTCCCCGTTCGGACCACGGATCGGTCACTGATACGGTGGGATCCCGGCGGGCAACGCGGGGATCGGGACTTTCTGTTCGTGAAATTCCGCGAATCCCTCCCTGCCTCAGTAGTCAAGAGCCGCGTCTAGACTTCGCTTCGTCTAGAACCGAGATCGTCCTCGTCTACGAACGAGAATTTCGACGTCGCAGACCCTCAGACCCGTCGTATTATCCGTTCTTCTACGGAATCGATCGTCGAGGATTATTTCCTCCGTCACGGTCGGACCTCCATGCCGCCGGGTCCCCATCGCCACTGCCCGACAAGCGAGTGCTTGGGGGTGAGACATTAGACAGCTCGCACATGGAGGGATTCGCTTTATTTTCTCACTGGTTTATTTAGGCTCTACTCGTCCGTGCATCGAATGGCTTCTCGTAAACACGGACAGGCGTCTCGAGGGTATGTGGACGTTGCGTTTTGGGTCATGGCAACGACCAACTTGAGTTTATGTCATCGCTATGGCCGGAGGCGATGTCACCTGCGAAAAAGGGCTGCAGCGTTGTAGGCGGTCGTTAACAGACGAGACTACTGACGGCATCCAGAAACATCAAAATGGCAAAAAGAACCTCGTAAACAAGGCGTCATCACGCAGACCTAGAACACCAGTCGAAGAATACACGGAACCGGGCCGCTGTTCGTGGATTCGGGCCATCTACCGCTACGCCCCGGTCCGGCGAAGGAATGACGGGGGCATCTGGAAAGTTTTGAGCCGTATTGAATAGAATAAGAATTTTAATGAGAAACAAGCTCATACAGGAACAAGTCAAGATGGGAAATGAATGGGAGAGGTGCACGCTCCGGGCACCGGCAGTCCAGTGCGCCGCTTCCTCGCTCCCGCAGCCGTTGCTGATATGAATGAAAGATTAAGACTTGTTCCAAGCTCCCATTCATCTTCGTAAGAGAGTGCCCGCTCGCAGACGCCGCCGCCGGTCTCTTGGAGCAGAATTGCCGCTTCTCGACCGAATCACACCGCGACCTGTTCCCTTATCGGACAAACCGTGGAGCGCCCTTGGGCAGTCCGTGTCTGCTGTACACTTATTGTCTCTAGAACGGAGGCGGGTACATACGACTTTTCTGAAGGACCGACTAGACACTGGACTCCAGTGAAAGGGGGGAGAGGGGGAAACGAGGCGTCGCGTCCAAGGACGGCTCTGGTTTTCGATGAACGCAAAATTCTGCGCTGAGAGAGTTCCCGACTTCAAATGATCCGTGATCTTCCGATAAGTTCGAGAAGTTTTCGAGCCCACAAGTCACCTCCGATCTCGTATCTAGCTTTTCAGGTCGGAGAGGATTATAGGGAACGAGCTGACGGACGGACAAACAAGCTGCTGGTGCTTCGGTAGGGACTTTGTCGAGCGCTATCGCTACTCACTGCGGGTTCGCTCGAGATATTCAGCGAGATAACTCGTCGAGCTCCCAGTAATGAGGGTTCGCCCCTTTTTCGTCGCGATTCCGGAACAGGGATCCGGGCTCTGAGCGGCCAATTCTCGACCATGTTCCTGACGTCGCGGAAGCAGATCCGCTTCTATCGGAGACGGATCTTCGATATAACTTGAGTAATAGCCCCAATAGAAATTTTGAAGGCTCAATGAAGAGCGAATTGCGGAAACGACGACGCGTCGAAGTCGGCCGTGGAGCGTGCAGAGAGAACTTCGAGTGGAATTAAAAATGGCGCGGATTAATATCTGTCAGACATGAAGTATTCAGATATATTCTGAGCTGAAGAGTCTTTTGAAGATTATGACGGCCCCTCGCGTAGCCGGCACGGCCTTATTCTCCATTCAACCGGAGTGGCGCAATATGTCACTGGGCTCCGCAACTTCCTTCGAGAGGCCTGGAGAGCAAGACTACGCAAACGTAGTCCGGCGTCCCGAATAATTAGGACCGCGACGAGCCGATAAGGTGATTTGGGAACATATTCAGCTCTCGGCCACCACTTGCCGCTACTTTCTCCGCCTCGCCGGCCTGCCTCAATAAAACAGCGGAATTCTCCGCGCTGCGACTGCGGTGCCAATGATTTTCCTTTGAACTCCCAGCATAATCGACCCGGTCGTGTCGCGACGTTCCGCTACGACCTCCGTCGTAAGCTATCGCGGCTCCTGAATACGTTGCCAAGAGACATTCCGGAGGGAAACATCCAATTTGCGGCACCATTCTCATGGTGAGAAGAATCGTCCCGTGCGGCTGTCGAACACAATATTTCGAGGTTACGGTGTCGAGCGAGAACACACATGTACGGTTTGGATATCCTGATAGACAAGTCGAGCCTGCCGAGGGAATTGGCCGGTATCTCTGACTCGGATCAAATTCGGAATCATCAGTCCGTCAGTCCGGAGCGGATTCTTCCGAAAACTCCGCAGTCGAGGTCACGGTGCTCTGCGGAATTCAACTGAGTTCAGACGCGAGAGGCGGTACCGGGGAAGAATCAATGATTTATTCTCTTCTTCCGATTTCGCCTCGAGCCATCCCTTTGGGTCGCAGAAAAGCGCGATCCGCTGATATCCAAACAATCGAGACTATCGCTTTCTACGAGATCCCGCCTGAAACCGAAACGGATATGAGACGTTCTCGACGCTTTACGAATCGACTGCTCCATTCCTCAAGAGCTGCTGCCTAAGAGGTTCACTCCAGACACTTTTAGCATGAGCTCGCTGATGACCAAATGAGCGAATAGTTCTGTTTTTTCGCAACTCGTGTGGATCCGAGCGAATATTCTCTCCCAGCAGAAGCCTCCGACTCACCGCAGGAAAGGAGCTCGGACGCCCTCGATCGACCGAACTGTTTCGCGATGGGTTAATTTTGAAGCTTTCGAATTCGGTGGGGAGCCGTCTTTGGAATAACGGTTCGCCTGCGATTTCTCCGGATTACCCCCTTTCCACATTGGCCCTATGGTCCCTGTCGGTTCGTCCCATGGTGGGAGTTTGTACCGGGATCATCGATCGGGAAAAAGGCGTACTTTTGATCGCGACCTCTACCACGGAGTCGCAGCAGCCGGAAATGGTGTCGATTCGAATTTCTTGGTCGCTCTCGAAGTTTCAGTTCCTCCTCCGTCAAGGCGATGCGGGATATCCGCAGTTTTATCTGCATTTTGTCGCCGAATTGACCCCGAGGACTCATCAGTCAGGGTACAAATCGCTAACTCAGGAAGTTGGTGCTCAAAATCGTGAATGGGAGGATGAGTCAATCCACTCGATTGGATGAGTCGATCCGAATACCGGATTGACGAGATGACCGCCCCGGAAGCTTGAGGCGGATATTCCTTAGTATATCGGGACATACCGAGTCTTTGACATCAATCTCAATTTAATCCACTACTCCGCCATATGCGGCCAGATTTCATCTTCAATATATGCTTCATGTAGAGAAAGCGTCCTGGCATGGCCTTGAAGGCAGACTTCAATACTTCATTCTACATGGAGACTAAACCAGAGAAGACTCGACTCGAGTGAAACAGCATCGTGTCTACCTGGTTGGGGCCTCGCTCCTTCCAGGCTGGAGGCCCTGAGGGCACTTTCTGAGAAATTCCCCACGGAAGATATTTTCGTCATCTCTGGACCATGCTATAAGCCCTGGGAATGTTCTTCGATCTTCCGTATATTCCACATGCACGATGGTGCCGCTCTCAGATCGACATCCATTGACGCTTCGGCGACGGTGAGGAAGAAAGAGCAGGCCGATGGCACGATTGGCTTCGTGCCAATGCTCGGTGGACGGTGGAAACTCTTGTCTCCACTATGTGTCAGTCGTTTTTTCCTCGGGGATGAGAATATCTGGAAAGAACAAAATTCCCTGGACGCCCTGAAGCTCCGAAGACAAAGCACAGGGACACGGAGAGACCGCGATTGCTTGAAGACAAACATCGGTTCGCATCGACCGAGGAATTTAATCGAAATCGTGAGCTCGGAGAAGAACAGGATGAGATCATAACAAAAACGTCAAGACAACCGTCTCGCGTTCGCGATTCCGCACTCGATGTGGGCTCCGGCTTGCGTAGCAGATTTTTAGGGGGCCATGTGGCCACAATAACGAAAGCTCCTCTTTGTTTATCGAGTTTTTAGGTTCCCGAGTCTGGCTGCGTTCGGGATAAATTAAATTCTTCCATGCTCTGTCTGTGGGTGAATCTTTCTCCATCATCTTTCCTCCAGGTTCCTCGATTGGAGACAAAAGGGTTTCTCTTGCCTCGAGTTCGCGGAGGCTCCCACGTCCGCCCGCTCAGCCGACTGGCCATTGTTCGCTTGGTCGATGCTTGCCACGGAGAGCTAGGTACGAATCAGCAAGCAATTTTCCACAAGACTTCATTCCAGGCTCAATGGTCGATCCCTCGAGAAAATGCCCCAGCCTTTGCGAGAAGGGAGCAGGATCTGCCACCATGCGCAGAAACACGATCGACCGCGAAGAAACAGTGTCCATTATAGACCAGAGCGTAAGTGACCATGAACCGCTGAATGACCACGATATAGAACTGACAGAGCACGGCTCTTGTCTGATGAGGCTACCTGTCGATTCGCGATTCGGTACAGCCATGACCCGCACCACACTTCATGCTCGGTGAATAGAGAGCCAGTCTTCTTTCAGCGGTCGGGACGATTGAAGCCGAGATTTCCATCTCCGATAAAACGCCTGCACAGTTTGATCTCCAGTTTGCCGAGATGAACATCGAGCAGGTGGTCAGCCTTCTTATGAGTGGTGGTTTGCGGAGCTCGGTGCTTGCCCGCCGGAGAAGATCGAATGGACCGTCTTTTTTCTGTCCTACTTGAGCTAGGAATTCGAGGAGCACCGCAAGTCTATCCCTGCGTGGGTTTTTCCGTTCGGTCGGAGCCCATAAGTCTCGGACCCGAGCTCTTGAGTGATTACAGCGCCAACGAGCCTAATCGGACTCGGGGAAAAACTCCAAGAAGAAGCCTGACTCGGATTCGAAGCGATTGACCCCCATGGGCATGAGATCTGAGGCAGGTTAGGGAAAGCCCCGGTCCTGCTTGCATTCCAAGATGTTCCCGGACCCCCACCTCCCAGCTGTCCCGTCATACCGTCAAGGGAGCTAGCGGCTATGAATTTCCTGAACCTTTGACGTGACACAATACGTGAACGGAAGAGGTGTCTTTCGTCTCTCACCGACACTGTGTAAGGGAGTTCGAGTCTCAGGATGGGCGGTCCTTCAAGCCTCGAGTTCCCTCACTCTTCCCTTCCTCCTCCTGCACGTGGGTCGAAAACGGACCGGTGCCCAGAGACTCGGTGAGCTCTGCATGGGGTAGATGTGCGGCGTTGAGTCGTTTGTACGGCATGTTGCGCACAGCCGAACAGCTGGACAGCCGACGAGTGGACGGATCACCGACTACGTCATCGTCGTCGTCGTCGACGTCGTCGCCGCCGCCACCATCGCCGCCACCGAGACCGCGTATCAATGAAGCTTCGGGTCTATGAAATTGCGTGAAGTGTTCATCCCTCTACTAGAGCCGGAACTGTTGCCCGTTGCTTCCATGGACTATCCAGATTTACCGGCACCGGGCTCAGACGCTTGGTGTGACTTCTTGGCCGAATGGAAAGGCAATATCTCCAAATTTCCGACTCCTGTGACCGATGAGCTGGTGCAACAGTGTCTTCTAAACGACGTCTCCCGGGAATATATTGAGGCCACCCCCACCTACCAGTGGCTGGCTCTCGTGCTGCTAGTGATACCGTTGGCGGGAGTTGTCGGCAACAGTCTCGTGTGCATTGCCGTGTGGCAAGAGAGACGACTTCACAACGTGACCAATTTCTTCCTCGTTTCGCTCGCACTCGCCGATCTCATGGTGTGCCTCGCTGTGATGCCATTCGGCGTGCTAGAACTTTTCTACGGTGAGAAACTAGATATTTTTTCCCAGCAACTTTTTTACGTTCAGAAACACAGGCGTACCACCCCAGAGTGAAGTCGCACGGACGCAGGAGGGAGGTGGGGGGGGGCGATAATTGATGATGAGCGCACGATAATTCCGTGCGCATTCCAGAAACGATCTCCCAATAGGAGCCCCTTTGGATCGCTGAATTTCAGTCCTCACCGTAACTTGTCAGAAACGGCTAAGAAAATTCTGTGCATGATATCCCACAGTTCTTATATCAGGCTGAGGGACGGCATCCGCAAGATAGAGCCCTTGCGGTGATTCGAGAACGGTTTCCCTAGTACCTACGGATACGATCATCAGATAAGCGTCGTCGGCTCAGCGCCCGCTGGTCTCTCACTGAGGCTTTCCAATCGAGTGATGAAGCGTTACCAAATCGCGAATCGCAACGAGAGACCGAAGGTAAATGTACCCGGTGCAGGTCTACATTTGTGGGTCTGTCGCTTGTTGCTGCAACGTTCTCGGTCGCTCTTGATCAGCTCTACCAACGACGCCGTCTCTGCTTGATTACGAGTCATACCACTGAATTGAAACCTTCGCAATGTCTTTTGAAGACGTTTTCTTCCCGGAGGATATTATTCTGCCCAAGCGATTTGAATCTATAAAAGAATACGCAAACGGATCCGGCATCGTATCAGAATCCTCCAATCCTTCTGTCGAGGCGTCTCTCAATGACATGTGCAAATCACGATGCAGTTCTGAGTGTTTCCGACTCGGCGGGGAACATCTGAGGCGGGAAATTGAGGCCTAGCGCTGAGAACCCTCTTCTAGTCTAGTCGGTCTTCAAAAAACCGAATCGTTGGAAGCCGCAAACCGCCCGGTCCGCATGACGCGACCTTGTGCCCCTCATCAGAAAGTTTCTCCAAACTTCGAAAATTTACGATGCTCCCACCGAAAGCCATCAATCTCGTGAGAAGACTTCACAGAGCGGAGCCTCCACTGATCGGCAATTAAACGAGAACGGCGCTAATCCCGGAAATTTGAATGCTGTGGGCTGCTCTCGCACGGCACAAAGCTCGCGTGTGTCCACTTTCGGTCTCGGGCTCTCGTTGAACCCTCCCCGGAACTCTAATCAGCCTTACGATCCATGACTCCGGTTGCGAGCTCGACAATTCACAGACCGTAAGCACTCATTCTCGATTCGCGAATCGCGTGGATAAGCAGCAGGTCGGTCGGAGGAAGATTTGTATAGGATTCGGAGCAAAGTTCGGTAGAGACGTCTCGAACGATACTCACGTCTACTGCGAGTATACAAATCCAGAAAAGCGTGACGTCGAGGGCGATCTCGTTTCTCACCACGAAGTTTCCGAGCAGGCTATATCTACCTAGCGAGTAAACCGACGACGCTGTGAGGTATGGAGAGCACTTCGTTCCGCGATCTCATTGAAACACGCGAAGAGTTAGAAGTTCCCTGGAGCTCTTCTCCAACTCCTGCTAGGGAAACGGTTCTCTTCCTGATCTCGGTTCGCATATGCTTCGAATTCGAGGCGAATCCCGAATCGAAAATACTCCCCAGCGGGCACCCGGATCCCCCCACGGCGGTTCCGGAGGAATGAGAACACTGGCCTTCGGATTTCGCAGGGAGCGAACGATAGTTCCTCAGTGTCGAAGGAAAGAAGACCAGAGAGGCGTGCCGCCGAATATGTGCCGGCGCGTCAACCAGTCGATGTATAGATGATTCGATGCATACCAAGGAGTCATTTGAAACTCGAGAGAGAAATCCGAGCTCTTCCTCAATGCCCCGGGCCATTCCAAGCGATCAAGCGATCAGTCGAGACAGTCGATGACAACGACCCGGGAAACTCTGAAGTGCGGCGGGGGCCTTATCAGCCTACCACTCCCCATCACCAGCGCTAGTCTGGCCGAGTCGTACAAGTCCCTCTCCCCGTCAACAGGGTCCTCCATACTCCGTCAGAAATATACTACATAAGTCAGGAATCACTGCGAGGAGTGGAGTAGTTATTCTACAGAGCCAGCGACCCGATGATGATCCATCCCGGCTGGTTGCAAGACGTCACTACAACGTACTTGTGTGCTCTCTCTTATGAGCACTTGTCCCGTTGTTTAGGGCGTGTAGTCAAGTGCTTCGCGCTCAAGCACGCTTGCTGTAGATTGTCGTTCGGTGAATCGAATGCTTCTGCAAGCAGCCAGGGAAGAGCATCCGACCTTCTGACGGCACACGGGTGAAGGGCAGCTCGTCGGATCTTTCGACTTTGATGGGAACCGCCTGTGGCTGACGAGTGATTTTTTTTCTATCCGAGAGCAAATCGAATAAACGCGCGCATGTTCCATAAGTCTCAATCAAAGTACGCATCAACGATTCGGCGACCGATAGGAACATGGCGACACCCCGCGTGACTCGTAGCGAGTTTTGGCGACGCGGAGTTGCTTCGGTGCAAACTTATTTTCCGGGGAAAAGAACCCACTCGGATACTCCCTCGGCTGACAGAAGAGCCGTTTCGGCAAGCTCATGAGCGAATAACACCCCACGAGTCTAACGCGGCAGTTGGCAAGAAGAAGCATTCGAGTCGCGAGAGCAGATGGCTTCCCGGGGAGCGAATTCTATACATTCGGTGTCGGTGGTTTCGCCGTGAAGCTGCTCGAATCGCTCTTCCACGTACCCCCGAAGAGACACTCGGCACTCAAGTTGACTTCCCTCTGGAACGCTGCCAGTCGCCAGAGCCTCTGGACCCGGCCGACGCGACGGCTCCCATGCCATGAAATGCTTAGAGCCTCCTGAATTATTGCCGCGATGGTGAACTGGGAACGTATGACATCCTCCTGATTCGCCTACTCCACTTGGGCAGGCGGCGGCTCATTCCCCCATGATGTGACGGAAAAATTAACACGGGTAATTTCACTCGGAAGTTTTGCTTCCACAGGATCGTTTACGCCGACGCCACGTCACCACAGGCGTCTTTCGACATGGAACATTCAAGCACGCTCCCCCAGCAGATAATTCACTTCAGATGCGCTACCCGGCTACCCCCAGTGCTACCCACTTTCTGTCTCAGCTCATGCTCCGCTTTTCACCTCGTGTTTCTTGCATGGAAGCTTCGGGGTTCGGGAATGGGTCGAATAGATGCGCGAAGCCCCCACCTTGATGACGTTCTAGGTCAAGGTCTAGGAATTTTGTCTCTCACTAGAACTCAGCATGGGCTCGAGTGGGTGTGTGCGAGTGCGGAAGGCCTGCAATTTCCTAGTTCGAAGTTTCGAAAGTTCTCCTGTAAACACAGTGGGGGAGGAGAATGAAGGGTAGATTCGACGTGTAGCGTTCCGACATGTTCCCGTGCGTCATGAACTAGCAACAAATCAGGAAACTTGAGACCTTGTGTTTTCGTATTTCTCTCTGACATTTTTCTGGATGCAGCCGCGGAAAATACTTTCCGGGAAATATTCAAAAAGTCGCGTTTCGAAATTCACTTGAAACCCGGCTCCACTGTGGTCTTCCGATTGCAAAACCTGGTCAGGCGGGAGCAAACTTTCTCCCGAATAGAAAATATATCACCATCAGTCATGAGCTCCGCCTGACGGTGATCGATGGGAGCACTGCCCGGACAGTATGGCGATCCGTCGAATTCGAACCTCGTTTGTTGAACTGGCCTTGCTCGGCTCCACGGAATCAACAGATCTTACGCAATCGGCGGCGTATTTGCGCATTTCCAATCCGTGTCTTCCCGCGTCACGCACGGCAATGCCTCGGAGCCGCTCCAAGTCTGACCAGACGTCTCGCGGGGGTTGTGGCAATAATTATTCAAGATCTGCGCAGACCATTCAGAAAGAATGATTTTTTTAGAAGGAGAACAGGATTAGAGCTCAATCATGGCCCAGGACTGGCGATCATCTTGTGCGATCAGATCGCAGTAGGAAGAAGCATCCCGTGTGTTGTTTGCCGCCACCTGGAAATCAGTGACATATCTTCGCTCCGTCGTCACCGTCAAGAAATCATCACATTACTTTCCTTCCTTCGTCCTTCCGACGTGGGAGCGCGGCGATCCAGTTCGGAGGAGAATGGGAACGTTTGATGTCAGGTGACGAATGCGGCCGGAACACCGAATGAACTTTCCTCGCTTGCCGCGGGCAAATGAGCGCGAGACAACTGTAATAAGACATCGATGGTAGGGAGATAGTCTTGGTCCCCCTGGGAATTCGACCTGCAAACGTCTAATCGGGTCATCATGGATATGTCGCTGTCGGACGTCAATCTGCGTGAAACGACAATTAACGTGCCGAATAACAGGAGAACCACTCCACACCTGCATCAGGCTAAACTGTCGATGCGAGAGGACTTTGACTGCTGATATACTTGACTCGGAGCCATTCCGCTTTTTATATCCCAGCTTTATAGGCTCGCCGTCGCACGGAGAGGGAAAAAACTGACGGTGAACGATCAGAGCTCTATGGCGCACTTCGGGGAAACCGACTCGGCTCGCACACGTTCGATCAACCTAAAATTTGTCCCGAGGGAGCCAAGCTCAGGATAGAACAAACTCGACCGTGAAATTTCAGAATAATCCATTCTGCGTGCCGGGCGTCACTCATTTCCTCACCACCTGGGCTCCGCCGCCGCCTCGTTTATCCTCGTTCCGAGATGAATCCCAGATAATTCCTTCCCGGGAGCCAACTATGTAGTGGGTGCGAGGGTATCAAATTCATCGCCCGGGAAAATCGGAGCTCAGAAGAATATCGCGGGAATCTCGAAGGCACAAGGTACTATGGGGATCACGATGTAGTTCCTTTTCTCTCGGACTCGAGTTCTCCTGGGTTATCTACCGAAGACTTTGAATGGAATCCCATGCTTGAGGTTGGAACCTCACGGGCGCGGCACCCCCCAGAATGAAGCGTACCCATGAATGAATCAAGGATCATTAGAAGCCTTGCCTCGGTCTCGCCTGTCACTTACCCTGAATCGAAGTCGAATAGCCAGCCTGGGAATTCCTCGTTCGGAGTGCATTAGACGATGCATTGTGGAGTGGCCTATTCGTTTATGGTCAGGGGCTGCTTTTGTTACCGCCCTCGCTCGCTCTATCCACGTCGTTTTTCATCCGGAATAAGAGACCTCCATGAAACATGGATTCACGGAATTCATTGTGAATGATTTACTCGCTTTTCCATTCACTGTCGTGGGCGGTGATCAATTTCGTGCGTCTGCCTCAAGAGTCACGCTCTACTGAATATTCATACGTCGACTCGTCCCACAGATGAGTGGATCAGGGCACATAATTGAAGTCTGCGTAAATGGAGCTATAGGCTAGCCCCAATTGTACGACCCATGGAAATTGTTCCTGAATACTATTCTTCCCTCCCTCGGACGGCGTCATCGATGATTCTGCGGAAAGGACGCGTACGGCGGGCATGGGTCGACGAGGGAGACTCAGACTCCCTCTGGAATTGCACACACAGGGGTAGAATCTCGCTTGAAATGGAGTTCTCCCGAGTATATTCGTGTATTGAACGATCCCGAAGGAATAGGATGTTCCTACCACGGATCCGAGTTTAGACGAACACTCAGCAGAGAGAATCCAGAGAGCGGAACGCCTCTCTCTGGTTTTAATGGAGGTCAATCGCCACGGATAGCTGCTGGGCGGTCATTTCAGTCAGCTCGGTCTGCTTTGCGTCTAGAAAATAAAATCCATCTGACAGACCATTAGCGCGAACTTTCAGCGTTCGATTGGACAATCGAGTGTAGGCCTAAAAGGTATCCGGACAGCGAGTTGTCCCATTTGAACTGAAGCTCGTTTCGGGGGTGATCACCACATTATTATCACTCTATTTCAAGTATGAGAGCACGCTCAGCCGTTCTCCTGTATATTTCGTCGTGAAATCCGGGGGAGAGGAACGGTATTGGTATTCTCCTACGACCGGGATCGCGATCTCGTTTTTGTCGAAATCTTCCCGGTCCTACCCCCCATTTCGGAAAACGGCCACTCATGGTTTCGGTATCTCACATCTCGGCATTGATATAGTCATCGTGAGGAGCTCTGAATTGAGGGAACTCGGATCTTCCGAGTGCGAAATGCGATGAATACGACAAGAGCCCCAAGCGAGAACATGTACGGAATATGACGCGCGTATCTCCGCTGGGGGCGGCATTTCGAAGGCGGTCACGATTCCCTCGAATCGCTTGAGAAACAGGAAGCGGAAGCACGACGGAGCTTCTCGGATCATTAGAAAGAGCCGTCCGAGGCGAAGGTGGGTTCAAGAATCGCGAAATGGGATCGAGCGGACGACATGTTCTCGACGAGGCCCTCCGAATGTCCAAGACAATGGGACTTTTCGGTATTCATTGAGGAAATTCGAAGACCGTGGGCGACACGGCGGCGGCCGGAAGTGCTTACGGGTACGGGTTCATTGTTCTCGAGAAGAGCGATTCCAGATCCCTTCATCTGAGTTCCACTAGTGGAGACACAATACGATTTTCTGCGGGGAGCAAGGGAACGCCTTCGGTTGTAGCGCAAGCGTTTTTCTGACGCTACAAGGTAAACAGCACCGGGCTTGTAGCAGCATATCTCTCACTCTAAATTGAGGGAGCGACAGCGTATAATTCGAGAAAACTTCTGGAGCGTTCAGAGAGTCAGGGGATTTTTCCCTGCCATGCCGTCAGGAGCAGCTCGAGGTGACATCATTTGGTACGAAATATGATGCCTGGAGGAAGTTTTTTGTGGGTTTGATCACGACAGCGCCTATGTTTCTCATATGCACTTGCAACCCTCTTCATGTGTCTGCCAGATTAAATCCTCAATGTTTGGTATATGATAAAAAGTGAATTCCCGAACAGATTTTCTGTTCCTCGAGGGATCATAGAGATCATCGTGATGTAGAGCTTCGACTGTAGGCAATCTTCAAGCGTATCAGGGCTCTATCACCGATTGCCGTGCATTCCGTATGAGACAAAACGGGCATCCTCGGTACCCTGATTCCCGAGACGGCAGGCTGGACAGATTGCACTTATCTGTGTATGTCGATGGGCTCGGGGCATGTGCTGCTCTAAAATGCTGGAACCTGAGACGCAAATATCATTCTGAACGCAACAGCGTCAATGCATGAAAATATCTTCTTTGGCATTTCTCTTCATATGAATGGATGAGATGCATCAATTTCCCTAATGTTGAATCGCATAGAGGGAAAGGTGATCCCAGAGCCAATCGTTGGGAAGCATGCCGATGCCGGTGGCGTTCTGAGAGCAACAGCTTCCGAGATCCATCAGCGAACACGGGTACTCAGCCTGGAATTTCGGCCCATTCAATGTTCCGCTCTTTTCGCATTGAATAGCACGTGTTGGCGTGCCGATGGATTCTCAGGCGCCTAGAGACAGATTGGCGATCATCGCCGCAGCTGATTAGTATTAGCTTTTGGACTTCGGCCAAGCCGAGCTCTGACTCGTCACGTTCAAGATCAATACTCTAACTCCGTCGTTTACTTCACATACGGGAGGGTACCAGCAAGCGAGCCCGAGGAATTGGACGGGTTGAGCGCTCGCGACCGTCGTCAGCGCCCTAACGTCCCTCAGCCCCTCCACGTCGTCGTTTTCCCCTGTCGGATAGTATTTTCCACCTTGACTTCCCCCATTCTCTACGAATACATCTCCGCGACCTTCGAACAGGCCCGAAACGGCTTGGTGGGGATCGTGAACTCCGCGATCGGATGGTGGAAACAGCCGCGGTCGGTCGGATTCAAAAGTCGGAAAACGGAAGGTCGGTGAAAGCGAGGAGTGTTCCCGACAAAAAGTTAGACTCTGCATGTGAAAGGAGCTGGCTCACGCACAAACCGAAGCGCGGAGCGGATGGGGAGGATCCGAATATCCTATTACGGCTGTACAGACGCGTAGTCGGGATTTGTTCAGGGAGGGGGCTCGAGCTGGATTGTAGTCGGTATGGGGCTGGGAACCCAGAATGGCGACCCGCTCCAACGCCTATGAGCCCAAGGAGCCCCTAGGTGCATACGCAACAGCAGCTGTACTGCTCCATAAGGCCCGCGAAACTTCGCTACCTGGAATAATCAATTCCTCGTTTGTCGCCCACGCCTCCTCCGGGTCGATTCCGTCTGAGCTTTCCCTTATCTTGTCTGCCGATTCGTTTCTCTGACTGATTTCGGCTCCGTAAACTTCCGCAAGCTGACCGAATCGCCTCATCGTGGACGAAAGTATTTTCGGGAGTAGAAGTTTCATCACGCTTTCATTCAGAGCTGCATTGCCACTCGGGATCGGGGCCTGCACTTAACTCGGCGGAATCTTCGGGTGGACGACTCTCGCTCCCCGGTGAGAGGTTCCACCTCGTTCCGGAGAGATATTCGACGGTTTCCCGCGTTCCCCTGCACGCAATTCTCGGGAACGACGAGCTCCGCTGAACATTCAGTGGGGATTTTTCCCCGGAATTGCATCGATCGAATCTGTGCCGCTTCGGCAGCGGCACCCATGGCACGAGATCCATCCTGAGCGTGCTACTCACACGAAACTCTCAAATTGAATCACATTCGAGAAAATAATTTCGACCTTCCTCACCTGATTCCTCATCCCTCCCCACAGGGTTCCTCGTCTCAGCGAAGGAATAGATTTCTCTTTTGATCGAGGATCGAGACTCTTCCCTGTCGGGGCATCTCCAAGGAACTCCACTTGACGATCGGAAGTGAAATTTATCGTTATTCTGCTGTTCGAGCCTTTGAGATCGGACGAGGTCCCGAGACTGTTCGGAATCGATCTCGAGGCTGGATCCGAGTGAGTCGGTCGACGCGTGGTTCACGGACGCTTTCCTGGGGATTTCCGCGCCTAGTTCTGGCTCCGAACCCAGACTTCTGAGCCCCGCGAGGTGTTCCCGCTCCCTGCGCGGCTCACGGATAATTACATCGTCCGTCGTTCAGACCCGGATCGCAGCCGTTATGCATCTCTGATTATGGGAGGTTTGTCTGACCCGACAGCGGGCCCTTTCTGAGTCTGATCTGACGATCTTATGAAGAGCGATGACATTGACAGTTTTTTCCAACCGCTCTTGGTCATTCTCTCTACGGACTTTTCATAAGACTAAAGGGAATGCGATTGTCCCGGACGGCGAGCCAGGGAACTATCTCTGTGTTAACCGTATAAGTGCACACTTTTGCGAGTAGTCCACAATACGCTCCCAATGACTACGCGGCGTATGCTACGCACTGACGGTCGAACGGACTATCTATAGGACCAAAGGTTCATGGTACACACAGAGCACCGCCGGCCGGTCGGGCGGGCGGCCACGGGAGGCTCTATTATGGAGCACAAATATTTGCCCTACAGAACATCACATGGTCCATCGAAGCAACGAGCAGCAAATGAGCGAACGGTGGTAGCCTTTGCAAGAGCGGCGATAACACACAGCGCAGTGAACCGCTCGGCCGGCCGGCTACTTCTCAAATAAACCGTCAAAGGCCGATCAGCTAGGATGCGCAGAAGCATTGGATTACGGATTCAACAAACAGGGCGATGTCCCGACGAGTTAGTCGCTCAGAGCTCGCTCGACGTTCGCCACGAAACATTGAAAACCTTCGTTGAAAGAGAATTAATGTACTATCCTCAGAACGTGTTCGTGCTATTGTCACGTCTATTTTCGCTCTGTTCGAACGTCTCGGTGCGGCGAAGGGCAACACAATTGGATGTTCCTCCCATTGCGTCCTTCCGCGAGCTCCTGCGTTCCTCTCATGTAAGCTTCCGGCGACTTTGGGTGCCTTCAGCTAAGACCTTAGGATGCACTAGAGTTTCCATCAAGCATGAGTTGTACGCGGTGGCGTCGACACGGAGCCTTCGTACGAGGAGCCGGGCCTCGAGGTTTCTCTTTCCCCCTTATTCCGATACTCCAGGATCTTCGTGGCCAAACCCCATCGGCAACCCGATCAATCCTTGTCCAAACCTCATATTCGTTTTGACGCGGAAGTCGATTGCCGTCCATGGAGTTTCGGGCAAACTCCGAGGTCGAATCCGACCGACCTGCGCCAAGGTTACCGATCCTGGTGAATCTCCAACCTAAAACTCTCGAGGGCAGGACTCGGGCGGAGATGTATTGATTCGACGGATCTCCCAGGAACAAGTATCCGTGTAGCGGATTTGGGGCCCGAAGAATTTCCTAAGCCCGAATTATGCGGGGAGGTGAAGAAAAATGAGACCTCTTCCTCAGCGCCCACGTTCCTTGACGCGCGCTTCCCATACCTCGGGAGCTTTCGGCTATTTCCCTTAAGATCCGGGAGTAGGGAGGCCGAAAGACGACAGGAAGGCGGAGGCAAAAGCTCTCGATCATGTTCCCGGGGAGTATAGTCGACGTATTTAGGGGTTTGCGCTCCGGGCCAGCATCGTTTTGTAGCATGTACGCGACCTCAGATGTTTAAAACTGCGGGGCGGAATGGATATCGTCGTGGCTGCGTTCTCTCACAGAGCGGGCCTCTCAAGCCGTTAAGGTGATGAATGACATCGACCTGCTTGCATGAGATTCGCGCACAATATAACACGACGACGATGACGACGACGAAGAATAGGTCCTACCGACTCGCCGGCAAACATCACGGCGAGAAACTCCAATGAAGCGAACGGAGGACTGGGCGGTGCATGGATGACTGAGTCTTCGAATGAATGAGGCTTTCCGAATGGATGGGCCGAGACGCGAACGAGACGGTAAAATAGCCGAGCTAACCATTGGTCTCCGTGATACGGCGAAGCGATCCGCGACCGAACGTGGAGAAAGAAAAATCGAACGGGGAAAGAGACGACGTCGCAGAAGGGGACGAGGAGCGACAGGCAAACAACTATCTGAGCTAACATTGTCGCTCAACGAACACTTCTCATAAAACACCGTTCGGTCCCCTGAGGACAGAGCCGGACTGAGTTCCTTTTTGCTTTGACTGCACAAAGAGCAACGAACACAAACAGACTGAGAGATCCTCATCCCGGTGTGGATTTTCATTCTAGTTTCTCCCCTCCGCTATCCTTCTCTCTCACTTCCTCTGTATCAAGTGCGCCTCCCTCATTTTCCTTTGATCCAATCACACCATGTGCGGTGGAGCCCGATTCCTGAGTTATCGCCTCTCCCTTTCCCTCTTCCTTCATCATTGCTCTCTCCCAGTCTCTATGGAAGATAATACAATTATAATTATAATTATAAGACAAATATCAATGATGGCATCTTCGAGCATTGAATTTTAAATATCTGATGATTCATTGCAGGTTATTGGCCATTCTCAACCTTCGTCTGCACCGTGTGGGTCACTTGCGACGTTCTCGGATGCTCGGCGTCGATTTTACATCTGTGCTGCATTTCGGTCGGTCGTTACATCGGAATTCGGAACCCTTTGAGGACCCGACAACGCACTCAGTACACCAGTCGACGGAGCGTGTTGACTCGAGTGACCGGGGTCTGGTTGCTGGCCTCGGTGATCAGCTGTCCTCTGCCTCTGCTCGCGGCGCGGGATATCGACAACGTTAGGCCCACGAACAACTCGTGTGCGATCAACAACCAATTCTTCCTGGTGTTCGGTTCGATCTGCGCCTTCTACCTGCCGATGATTGTTATGGTCGTCATTTATTTCCTGACGGTGCGCGAGCTCCACAAACCCCCGGACCTGACGACCGGGAACCAACAGCATACGCAGCAGTTGCAGCAGCCGACGCCACAAACTCCTTCCGGTGCTCACCCAGCCGCAGCCTCCGGCGGCACCGGCTGCTCATCGAACGGCAATCCAGCTCTGGCAGTGTCGTTCTCCCGGATAACGTCGACGAAAGCGAACGGATCGGCATCAAGTACGGAGACGTGCCCTTGTATTCTTGCAGTGCGTACGGCGCGAGCTTTGAACGAACGGCGAGCGACCAAAGTGCTCGGCGTAGTATTCCTTTTGTTTTTCGTCTGTTGGTCGCCGTTCTTCGTGTTGAACGTAGTGCAGGTTCCGCTTGGGAGCGATTTCTTCCCGAGTTACGTCGGCACAGGCTTTCTATGGCTCGGCTATCTCTCGTCGACCGTGAATCCTCTCGTGTACACAGTCTTCAACCGCGTTTTCCGTTCAACGTTCTGGCAACTTCTGACGTGCCGTTGCGGTAAGAGACGCCGGCGATTGCTGTACAGCAACACCGTGAGGGGCCAAAGTTATGGGACGTCGAAGGACGTGGTGTCTTGGTCGTTCCGTTCCACGTATCGTCACAGGGCTGACGTCCAAGCCCGGGAAACGTCTCCAGGACATCATCCGGAGAGACCGTGACCCGGGAGCTGCCCTACGCCAGCGATGCAATTTTCCGCGGCTGGACAAGTGCAAACCTCGTTGTGAGCAACATATTCGCACTGCACATTGACCCGTTAAGGATGACAGCTCGTCTGCCGACCACCATAATCGTAGTGTAAAGCAAGAAAGTATTCGACTACTCCTTAGGATATTGAAGGAGAATCCCAGGACATTCGTCGTCAGCTGAATTCAACGTGCCAATCTGAATCGTCGAGAAGTGGTTCCCGAGTCGCCGAAGGAGCCTCGCTCATATCGAACGGAATCCTCTTGGCCTCCGGTCCGTTTGCATACCTCCCCCCCCCCTGACGCAAGAGCACGGGCGCCGTCCGGGCTTCGTTTCGATCGGAACGTCGCGAACTCGGGACCAATGGTATCTGCAAATGGATATCATCAATGGATTCACTCCAACGCCATGGAACCCGCCCGGAAGTTTGAGAGGATTCTCCATGACCGAGAAAAGCGCGAAAATATGGACGAGCAGCCTTCATCCATACAGTTCGTTCATTTCGCCAATTCCGAGGGACGAGACGTCACGAATGTCACGGTCCGGGGATGTGCCTCCTCGGGAATGCCAAGCGGAGCTCCCCTGAAAACTTGAGCAAACAGACGCATGAGCCCGCGGACTCCTGAGCGTGAAGCACCACCGGCACCGCTCTCACCGGGGTAGCGGTCGAAGCTACCCGACATGCGGTTCTCAGGATGAGACCCCGCTCGGAGCGTAGCGGAGGCTCGTGCCCCAGTGTATGCTGTTCGGACATTCCATGGATACTCGCGGGGTCGAAAGTGGACGTCGAACACCGACCCATCATGGCCAGTCAGAGAGGACACGGCGACCGAATGAACATGATCGACGGGAGCCTGAATTCAGGCCGAATCGTCGCTATCGGCATGTCATATCAGTGGACAGGGACATCCAGTCCAGGAGCGTGACAGGCGGAATAATTCATCTGCTAGCGTTCCTCGTTCCTGCTGAAATTGTTGATTGTTGTCGGAGCTCCCAGCAACGCATGGATGATGTCGAAAGAGGAAGTCGCAGTATCGCTTAGAGTGAGATAGGAAGTAAGGAACCAAAGGTGCCACGGTACCCATGATCTGAAAAGTACACAATTGTATATACGAGTCGAGTGTTGATGCCAATACCGACCGTTTTTAGCCACCTGCCAGGAGACATCTCATTCGATCCTCATGATCTGGAGAAATGTTTTGCAATGTTTTCACTCTCTGTCGGTGGATCCCCGCCGCGAGCATTGGAAACCGCGTTCTGTATTCTGCAGCTGTCTCTAGTCGGAGCAGGCCGTGATTGAAGTCCATATTATGTTTCAATGGGTTGGTTATGCTTTCCGATTGCGGAATAGATTTGATCCATTTCGTTTTTCTTCATTATTTTATCGTCGTAGGAGCCTCAGGTATCGTTATGACTGCAAACGGCTTCTGAGCTCTATCCCACTCACATCAGAGTGCCGCACAAGTATCCGAAGCTCAAGTATCGGAGTCGTCTTGCATTTCTCGAACGATGGGAACCTGGAATTTCCCTCGTAGAACCCGGTGGCGAAGTCGTCGAGTGCACCGGGAGAAAGGCCTTATCTCACCGCCCCTATGATGAGTATTATGAATTATTATGGTGTATAATCGGAGACGATTTCGTAAATTTCCGTGTATAATGGAGATTCCTTCCCACGACGCGACGTTCGGGGAGAATAGGTACATACCTACGCCTAGATGTACATACATTTATAAATAAAGAGGAATCACAATGTAAATCGTCTACGTTTTCCAAATGAAAATCTGTTGAGGATAAATAATGAATGTTAAATCTGAACGAGAGCATCCCTTATTCTGATTAGAGAGTTCCTCTAAGACTCAATCCCATACTTCCAAATCAGAAGACAGGGCAGGGTTACCCAGATCGTCTCCTGACTCTGTCCATCTACCAATTATCATCCACGGACATTGTCAAGGATCCAAATCTCTATCCTGGGTTGCATTGAGACCGGAAGGACGAACGAACCATTCCATAAAGTCTGATCCGGCACGAGGGAAATCTCCCCGACTCATCTAGGATCGGGCGATGCGTCCCCGGACATGCTGAACGTTCGAACCTTCGATCCACACTTGCGCCTGCGAATGATGAATCGTAGGCATCTCACGCTCGATCCAGCCGTAGCCGATTCTCTCTCGCGCCTGCTAATTGTGATCAATGCGGATTCGGAAAGTGCTCTGTCATCGACTGCTTGATGATCTGAGCGCTGACGAGCGCTTCGGAAATCGGTTCTGTCCTCAGAGAAATAGGCTGCGTGAGTTGCGTATCAGGCCGTCTAATCGACTGTACGCATGGCGATCTACCAGAATTTGCGCATCGGGAGCCGGAAGCACGTACGATCGCGACTTGAGGGGATCACGTTATGATATTACGTTTCAATCAAGTTCCGGGGCATAGGTCATATGGATGTACTGCTGTCCCGTGGCGATTGGAAAACTTCCGTGCTGATGTTTTTGGTACGGACTTCCTGTGTCAGGGCCGTCGTTTCCAGGAATACCACCGTGTAGAGCGAATTGAATGTTACGGAAGCGTACTCAAAGGAGCTCCCGCAGCGAAAGTTCCCTGTGTTGTGAGCGGAATTTCTTATAGGAGAGATTCTTTTCGCCAGAAATTCCTCATGCGCGGCATTCTCGCCGGGTAAGTTTCTCATACGGATTACGTTCTTCTCATTCCCGGCATCCTCTCTCAGTAGACTTTAGGATAATGCGTGTTTAGCCAGAGCAAACCCTGGATTCGCCGACAGACTCCCGACAAGAAACCGTACGCGAGCCCACCCATTTATTTCTTCGCCCGCTGTACGGCTCTCCGGCGCCGCGCCCGCTGCATCGTATGGATAATGACCAGAGCATCGATTTATAATTTTCGGTCATTGATTCATTTATCAAGGATTCATTCAGAAGATCCTCTCCCCTGATGGTTTTCTCAAGCAACTACCTCCGTCAACTTCTCGCGAACCTTGGCTCTTGCGCCGTTGGAAGAATTTTGAAAAATTACTCGCACATGAATGATAAGTTAAACGGACTGACCCGCATCGAGCGCGTTTCCTTGCTTCCGTTGACGGAACGAGCCCAGACAACTCGGAATGTTGCTATCCAATTGAGGTCAAAGGCCCAACTTCTCTCGCTCAATGGGATGTCACTGGCCCGAAAAATTATATTCAACGTTTTATCGACATATGAATGCGCTGAGGGCACAGATCGAGCCACTCAACGACTGATGAATCGCGATCCTCCCGACAAACGAGCGGAACACCGAAGTCTGGGAGCCGGACGCGTCAGCGACTCCGGATGGAAAATCGAAATTAAGGGCCGTATTCGAATCCATCGAGCCGAACACTGTCGGAAAGAGGTTGCCGCATGATTTTCCTCAATAGAGAGAGCAAGTCACAATACGCCGATTGGAATTTTCCGTCAGAAGTCGCCGTATCGTGGGAGCGTGAAAGCCGATCCTAAAAATAGAACCACTCTCGGCAGCAGCACGGCGCGGGCCCGTTTTCGCTAGATCTTAACGACCGGGAAGAATTGTTTGCAGAGTTTTTGTGGCTAGTCCACGCCTGGATCGAGCCTCAATATTGAGTTCGTGTGTTGGATTCGAGCCGATATCAAGCCAAAAATTGGCCAGCGTCTATGTATTCGCACGCAAGTTTGCCTCCGCGGCGTAAGACGTTAGTGACCCTCTCTTCCCCATTGACGTGAGCGTCTCGTCTCTCGTTGCTTGCTCAATTTCCCTCTATTCCCTCGATCTACTGGTCTCGGAGCTTCTTACATTCCTTGCGGCTGCTCGTTCGCCCCTGGAGCGTTATTTTCCTTTCTCGTTCCTCGTGCTTTATTTTCTTTTGCCAAAACGGCTGGCAGCTCCAACATGATTGTGAGCGGACCGCCGAGAGAGCTGGGGATTGTTGTCCGAAGCGAGAGGCTCTTGGCTAGGTTACGGCTGCTGCTTACCTGCACGCTGAGAATGATTCCGGCAGGAAGCTCTTCTCGCGGTCTTAGTATTAGCTGAGCTGCCATCGACTGGCCGAGAACAATCTCCTCCCTGACCTAGCTAATCTGCGAATATCCTATTCCGGCTCCTCTGCAAGAGACAGTGCTCATTCCCCGTCGCCGTAGGCAGGCCTCATCGCGTGGAAGCCGGAACCCAGGACGGGCACCGCTTGTGCTCCGCCCTCGCTTCGCGTGCTTGCATTGAAAATCCCTATCCGCATGCCTCATTCTCAGCAAACGAACGACAATTTCTTCCATGGTAATGATGATTCTGCTCCGTGTTCCGTCTTCCCGTCCCGAAGCCTCCAAGGGCTCCATAGACGAGCCAGTCGTCTTCTCCTTCAGTCTCGGACTCCTCGATGCTCCGCAGGAGTTCGAGACTTTCTCGACACAAGAAGCTCGATGGTCGAACAATTTCCCCGTCATCCGACACAGAGCACCGATGGATTGAAAATGTCTTGGCAGCTGTCAAATAGTCCTACAATAGCAGCTCATATTTGAAGACTGGTCGTCGCTTCTCGACACATGTGCTCCTCCCAAGAGACGCGTAAATCGTCGAAGGAAGCGCAACACGGTCAAGAAATAGACCCCGGTCCCTTCAGGTGAAAAGCCTCCGACGGATTACAAGAAAGAAGAAGTCTCAGGCTCGTCGACCAAAAGACCGCACTCGACGCTGGAGCTCCTCCGAGCTCACAAGAGCAGATCGCAGAGAGAGGCCCCGAAATCTATGTCATGTAGACTATGATTATCATTTTGGCGCTGGGCTTCGAGAGGACCTGCTCTAAGAATAAAAGACATCTTCGTCGCTTGCACGTATTCTAATTGTAGCACAACACTTATTGTTGCAAAGAGCCCGGAGTCAGTGATTCCTAAGCTTCCGTGTACCACGAGGGTCGTTCCGGAAGGTCTATGTATAAGCCGCCTCGCACCGGACCAACAGACACATGGCTTGTGGGACCCGCGGCTTGAATACAACTTGAGCCGCCGCGCTGCCTCGAAACTCGTCCTGTGCCGACGCTCGCGAAACGACATAATTGCGGATAGCGCTAGGAAGAGCTCGATCGGCAACCCATTCCGTGCTCACGGGAGTAATCTCTTGGAATTAACCCGAGGAATGCCCTGGGCTCGTAGGCCCTATTCAAAATGGGGCTGGGCTCGCGCGGAGAGCCGCTAATTCATGCGGTATTCCGAGACGATTCGCCGAGACTGTTTCGACGCTGCGAAATGCCGTGACTTTTGAGACGGAATGCCGTGCGAAGTCCCCTACTTCACCACAACCGATTGGATCCTCAAAAACCCGCTATTTTCCAAACATGAAGCGAACAGCTGGTCCGCGCATCTGCGCAGCTTCCCGGGATCCCCCCGTCCCGCAGCGACATCCATCCCGACTGAGCGTGGGAACAACAAAGAACATCGGAAACAAGGAAAAGCTTCGCGAGTTCCTTCCGGGCGACTTCTCGCGGAGAACCCGAAATACTCGCGTCCAAGAAGCCTCCGAACACTGGGGTGGTCTAAACCCGAAGTGAAGAATGTGATGCCATTGAGCATTGGAGATTGCTACTTTCTTATTTCCGTTGTAATGCCATTCGTGATGCCGGAGTGCGGTGAAGAGGGTGGTGCTCGGCGCTCGCCTCATTCGAAGTAGAGGTAGCTTTCGAGCGAGTCAATTTGTCTGCGCGACTCCTCGGTGGCCAGTCACTCGTGAACGCACCCGAAGATATGGCCCATTTCGTCTTTCGTCGGAGTCACTGCGGCTCGTTGCTCCACCGAGCCGCTCGAGCCCGCTTTGAAGATGTGATGTAATCGTTTTTTTGACGGCAAGAGCGAAAGCAACTCCTGGGGTAAGATAATGACTCTTGTACGCAATTAGCTCCGGCGGCCCGTGTTCAGAGAGGACGACCGTGAAGCTTCGGATGGCGTCGCGGTTCCAGCCAACTGGAACTTGACGCAATCTCTTGCAGCACATATGTATGTACGTCGCGCGAGACGGGTCTCACTGACATCTCGACAGGGCAGACTCCCAAAGAGAACCGGGTCCGACGTGGGTCGCGACTCCGAATCCAGAGGATTCGAAATCTCTGCTTCGAAATTCAGTTCGTTCCGTGATCTGAAGGACTGAATCAGTCGACTCTCCGCCTCGACGGGGAAGCCGAAAGGTTGGGAGCGGAGGCGGATTATCAGAAACAGCTGACTGAGGAAGCAAACTCAACACCGTCGCTTGCTTTCCTCTGCTACACTTCGGACGATCCTTGAACACGGGCGAGGATTATTTGTCCTGTCTGGCAAAAGCAGATCGAATCCTCATATTTACATATTGGATCAACCTGATACAGCGCCCCTGTCAGAGGGAGCTCTCCGATTCTCCAGACGGAAGGGACACCGATATGGAGACGCAAACGCAGCATCTGGTCCATACAAAGTTCCCTTCCCACGCATTGATTCCGCCAGGCTCGAAAAGCCGGCCAGGACCGTCAGGATCCGATGAAAGCTCCTCTGCTAACCGAGTAATCGGTGGTTCTCGTCGCTCCACGATGCAGGTGGAGCCCGCGACCGGAATCTGCTCTTGGCAGATTTATTATATCTGTTTGTCTCCTCCTCCTGGTCACGTTCCTATAAAATACACATCAGATACTCCTCCTAAACATCGAACATCATGGCGTGTAGCTCTAGTGCACATGGTTCGGTCGTAATCTCGGAACGTCTGTTGAAACTGTCGGTCGTTTCCGGATCTCCACCGGAGAAAAAGTGGGCGACGCAGCCCCCGCGGAACCGGATATCCTCAGCATTGTCCGGAGCGTCACGTAGCAAATCCGAACGGTAGGAAGGAACAGGTACTGTCCAGTCCGGTTTGACAGAGGAGAGCGAGGCTCGTCGGTCTGCCTGCCGCCCGGCCGGCCGCTGGTCGACTCGCCCGCCAACCGACGCAGACGTGGTGTAGATTAAAGGAACGTGTTGGTTTTATTGCAATTAGAGCAAGACAATCACTAATTACAACAACTGAAAGGACGAGAATGAGTAAGCGGGTCGGATAGAGAAAAGGCTTGTTCCGGCATCAACTGCGCGCCCGACGCCCACCCACCCGACATCGCAACAGAGCGAGTCCCCCGAGTCTACGTGACTCGTGAACCAAACACTCCCCTCGCGGACAACAAAGAAAAACACTATCCGTGTGCTCCCGTCCATGGTCGACCACCACAGCTGCGCAGCTCTCGGGGCAGGGACAGTTCTGGCCTCCATTGTGTGACAGAACATCACTGTGAGCCTCTTAGTCGATACCTGGTTAGAATTCTCACGCAATACACAGTTTCGTTGCGTCGCGTTGCGCATATCACTACGGAATCGAGTCCGATGGCTATCGATCGGGCACTCGAACTCGATAGCCATTTCCGAATCCCCGTCAAAGTTTCGGTTTTCGAGTGTTTTTCCGGGAATGCCTCGAAAAGCTAACGGCTCACGGGATCGCCAGAGCAGAGCGTGGGCCTGGCTCGAGCGACCAAGGACGAGGTCCTTTGAACTTTTCTGCATGTAAATTGCATTCACGCGAGAAGGCAATGCACGCGCGCACTGGCGCTCCGAGTAAATCTGAATCACAATATTCGGGGCTTGGATACGATCAGTGAAGCGAGCTGCGGAAGGGCTGTGGGAGGAGGGATAAATAACAGGAGGCAAAAAGAGCTTGATGGGGAAGCCGGAGGGACAGGGGGAATGTGGGGGAGGCGAACTGATGAGACGACATCGGCTCCTCACAGAAAAAGTAAATCCTCGACCGGTGTGAGAACGGCGCCCCTGTTTACTCATGGGGTCGGAATTCGTCATCCCGATCGTTGTTTCGTCAATCGGGGGAACTTTCTCTTTCTCGACAAGGTTTTAGGGAGTGAGAAGCTCGGTCTCTCGACCGGTCATCCCCGCGCCCCTCCCGTCGTCGAATCACGAGTCAGTCGGCGCACGAGGAACACCAGAGATGATAGCAATACACCAATTCGTGGCTTGTCGAACCCTCATCGAATGGTGAAGATTTACAGCCGCTTCCTCGCTCGTTTCTCCGGGAAGCCGAACTGAAGCGACTCCGACGAGCCACACCGGGCTTGAAACGGAGGCGCACCGGACACGGATACCCTGACGGTTACGCTGGCTAATATACCCCAACGCCGGAAGGAACGAACTGAGCTGCCATCGGTGCCTCGCGACTCCATAACTCAGCCTCGCCGGAGCACGCTCAGAGCTCTGTGCGCGGAATGGGGGTGCCTTTGAGTGCTTTCTCGAAACCATTTCCGTCCTCCTGCCACCCGGTCAATCCATCATCATTCCGATTGGATATTTTGTCTGAATTCTCCCTCAACTTCTCTTGTTTGTTTTCCGTCAAACCACCTTCTCCGTTTCTAAATTTATACTGCTGACGCCTGAACGAAGGTCATCGGCTGGCAGCGCTCTGCTCCCGGAGGCGATGTGGTACGTTCGGATTGAATTCGCAGGAATTCACGATGATCATCCATAAGTATCGCCTTCTCGCTATCGCATGCGTTCGCGAGAGGTTTTGACTCGCTATGTCCTTGCATTCATCCCCTGCTAGTGGCTCCTGATCCTTTCCGCCGCGCTTTTTCCCCGAAAACGGGGCCTCGAATCAGGGGCGTACGCGAGGGGGGGGGGGGCTAAGGGGGC